>NC_140182.1:17322806-17550817 GCF_963971535.1 Notolepis coatsorum
AAGGCGGCATGTCATTTTAACATGTTTAAAGGAACACGGCAACATTTTGGGAAATTAGCTTATCGTCTTCTCCAGAGAGAGACAAGAAGATACCAGTTTCCTCTCTGTGCGTTCAGTAGAAAGCTATCTGGCTGCACGTTAGCCTAGCTTAGCACAATGAATGGAAGCGGAGAGTCCAACTAACACCTCTCCCGAAGGCTAACCGGCCATGTCCGCTTCCATTCATTGTTCAAAGTTCATCCTGACTGGTAACATCACCTCCTGGTTTGGGAATAGCACCGCACACGACCACAGCAGACTACAGAGAGAGGCCCGTTCAGCCGAACGCACAATTGGAGCTGGGCTTCCCACTCTCCAGGACATTTACAACAAGCGTTGCAGGGCCGAGGCTAAGATAATAACCAAAGACTCTAGTCGCGTAAACAACTGCCTCTTTGAACTGCTGCGGAGTCTCATGGCCGGTACAGAGAGACTCAGAAGGAGCTTCTATCCCTAGGCCATCAGGATTCTCAATGACTCCATGGTCCCATCATCTACACTCATTGCACACACATCCCCATTGTAACTGAGGGGTACAATTCCCTGACTGTATTGATAAGTATGGTATCATTAAACCACTACCGCTTTATGTACTTTAATTACTGGCCATACAGTACATGATATATAAATATAATGAACACTTCCCACAATGAACCGGTTCTACACAAAGTTGTCTTTAAGTATTTATTGCAGCAAAAGGTACATAATACTTCTCTATTATACTTTGAATGCACTTGTAAGGCAAAGGAATGTGCGTAGGCAAATCAACAATGAATGTCCATTCTCTGGTTACGCAGGAGGTAATTATACAACCTGAATCTTAGGGAATTATATCTATGGTACACTAGTAATATATAGCGGGAGATACTGGAAGGGTCCCCCTGGTTGTAAGCCAGCAGGGGTAGAGGATCTGTCGGTAGTAGAGAGTCTGGTCAACGATGACTAAGGAGACTCCAAGTACAGGAGACGGTGCAATAGCCTCTTGATCCACAGACGAATACAGCTGTTCTCCGTAGACTGTAGCTCCACAGTGAAGAAAGCTAGCCGGCCTCAGGCTCTCTGAGGCGCGGACTCGACTTGGCTCCTCACAGGGTAAATCCAACACGTGCAGGCGTCGGCGATTCTCCGCTCCATAAATCACAGGACCAAAACAAATATAATCCAGCCGCAAAGGGCTATGTAGTCGTCGGGTAGATTAATCCAGTGTACATGTCCACACGGTTCTCGTCTAGGTCTCCTCGGGTGAAAGCGCCATGAAAGCAGCCCAGCCTGGATAAGAACTCTAGCTGGTACGAGGAAGCGTTGGTGATGCTGGTCACTGTAGAACTTTAGCCGCACGATACACTATACACAAATAGACTATTACTGACTTAATAGAAATATGTCGCACTCGACGGTATAGCGCCAAACTCTGACAATTCAGTTATTAATTCGCACGCGGTCTCAATGCTCTATTCTGGGGCCAAACAGGCCATACTTCACCGCACGGAGTATCGTGGGTGAGGCTTCAACTTATTGGGTAACTCTTAGACTAAGCGCTTCTGTATTCACCTGCGCCATATTTATATGCACGGTGAACAAACTAGTGCCAACGACATTTCTGTCTCGTATCCCTGGGCAAGGCCGGGCATGCACAGACATGTCTTGACGGTGACTTTGAACCTGACTCCGGAGACATGGCTCTGGCGCCTGTGGACCGCTGTCCAATAGGAGAATGAAATATTATGGTCTGTAGTAGGCTAAAGGGATATTCCGTGTATATGTACAAGGAATATACAAGGGATATCAAACGATATACAAATACTATGCAATATATATCAATCAATAAATATATATATTCGGTTTAATCTGATCCTTTGTAACAGCCGCCCCCTAATTAGTCCCACCTAATTAGCTAATCAGAGACAGATTAACCGCACTGTCCACTACTCAATGTCTGTTGTGAGGGGTCGGTCAGTTCACAAAGTCATGGGGTCATGGTCGTCATCGATAGTATCGGGGAGCCTTGGCAGTTCTATTAGCCTCGCCACGGGTCGGGTGTAGATCCGTCCTTGGACGAGCACTTCGGCTGCTCGGACCTTTCCGTCGGCACCGGTGATCACTTTGCTTACGCGGCCAGCCGGCCACATAGCTCGGGGTAGTGACTGGTCGATAATCATGACGACTGTTCCTTCTGTCAAATTGTCTCTCTCTTTCACCCATTTCTGGCGGGTCTGTAGAGACGGTAGATAGTGGAGTAGGAAGCTGTTCCAAAACTTGTCAGCCAATACTTGACTGTACCTCCACATTCTTCGGCCGTTCGCTTCTTCAGGCCTGTACATTGTCTGTGGTAGCGCGGGGTCCAGCCGCCCCATCAAGAGTGTGTTGGGGGTGACTGGGTCGACATCTGCTACATCACTTGAGACGTAACCGAGGGGCTTTGAGTTCAATACTCCCTCGATCTCCGTGAGGACTGTCATTAGGACTTCTTCCGCCACGGTCTGGGCCCCAAGCACGGCGTACAGGGCTGTCTTTATTGAACGTACTTCTCGTTCCCAAGTTCCACCGAAGTGAGGTGCGTTCGGGGGATTAAACTGGAAGTCAATCTGGGATGGAGCGAGGTGGGTCTTAAGTTCTGGGCCCATAGCTTGGAAGCTCTCTCTCAGCTCTCTTTCTCCGCCTTTGAAGTTTGTCCCGTGATCAGACAATAATATAGACGGTTTGCCTTTCCGCGATGTGAATCTTCGGAAGGCCATAAGGAATGAGTCTGTGCTCATGGTTGGAAGGAGTTCTATATGCATCGCTCGGGTGGTCATGCATTTGAATACAATACCCCACCGCTTCTCGGTTCCTCTTCCTTTCTTTATATACAGCGGGCCGAAACAGTCCATACCGGTGGAGTGAAAAGGCTTGTCGCCGAGTCGGAGGCGACAGGGAGGTAGGTCAGCCATCCGGGGTATACTGGGCTGCGCTCGCCACTTACGACAGTCTAGACAGGTTCGCTGGAAGCGCCGCACTGCTTCTCTCCCTTGTAGTATCCAATAACGACGTCTGATCTCCGCGAAGACTCTCTCTGCCCCGGCGTGATGCACATCCTCGTCGTATTTCTTTATGATCAGCTCTGTGACCTTGTGTCGGCTGTTTAAGACTATCGGGTACTTGACGTCATCCGGTAAGTCTGGAGCTCTCCGCAGACGACCACCCACTCTGATGAGACCATGGGCGTCTCTCTCGGGGGCTAGGTGGAGCAGTCTGCTGTCTGATGGGACGGGCTTTGCTCCCTGTAGACAGTCTAGCTCATCGGGGAACGAGTCTCTCTGGGCTCGTTGTAGTAGAAGAAGTTCTGCTTCTTCGTAGTCAGCTGCTGTAATGTCAGTAGTGAGCTGAACCTCTGGGTGGTGCCACAGGAATGTCTTTAGCTGCGCACTCTCTAGGGTGAGGCAATCGTCTATGTCGGGGTCTGTGGAGACGAGTGTGTTCAATCCACAGAACATAGATTTCTTGTTTTCGGCCTCCTCTTTACTCGCTTCCCGTGGGGTGGGTGTAGGCCACTCTTCTTCCGGGAGCTTGAGGAACTCTGGCCCGTCACTGTATAGGTTGTGACGGGTGAGGTCATCCAGGGACATTCCCCGGGTGATGACGTCAGCTGGGTTGTGTTTTGTGTCCACATACCTCCAGCTTGCTACTTCTGTTAAATCTTGAATCTCTGTGACTCTGACTCCCACGAAGACCTTGTATCTGCACGAATCAGACCGGATCCATGTGAGTACTGTCGTGGAGTCTGACCACAAGATTGTTCTTTGCACCGGAATGGTGAGTTCACGTTGGATTAACGTGGCGAGTTGCGCTCCTGCTAGGGCTGCGCAGAGCTCTAGACGCGGGATAGATTGTTGCTTGCGTGGGGCTATTCTTGAGCGAGCCAGGATGAAGGCAGTATGTATTTCTCCTCCCTCCTCTCGGGCACGCAAGTAGGCCACCGAACCGTAGGCTACTTCGGAGGCGTCGCTGAAGACGTGCAGGTCCATCTGGCACGTCTCCGGCCTCACTGTGGGTGGGAAGTAGCTGTGGCGTATGTTGACACCTGGGAGTGAGCTGAGTTCCGTCTCCCACTCTCTCCATGTGGATGCAAGGTGTTCGGGTATGGGGTCGTCCCAGCCCTGGTCCTTGTCCCATAACGCTCTTACAATCATCTTTGCCCTGGTGGTGTAAGGTAGAATACATCCCAACGGGTCATATTGTCTGGCGAGTGTTCTGTATACACTCCGTCTGGTGGTCGGTAGTGCAGTCGACCTTCCCTGCTCCTTGGTCAGGGGTGTGTGTTTATAATGGAGCGAGTCTGTTTTGAAGCGCCAGACTAGTCCTAATGTCATTTCTTGGGCTTCTCCTGGGATGGTCGCCATCCAGGTCTCGCTGCTTGCTGCCTTGTCCTCGGGGGAGAGGCTGCGCAAGACTTGCGGGTCGCTGCTGGCCCACTGCCTGAGATCAAAGCCGCCTTTGATCAGGGAGGCGCGGAGCTTGAGTAGAAGGGCCTCGGCTTCTTCTGGCGTCGAGACGCTTTGCAGACAGTTGTCCACGTAGAAACTATTTCCTACACTTTGTCGGACCTCTTCATCAGCTGCTGGGTCCTCTGCGACGTGTTTTTGCAGTGCAAACGTAGCACAGCATGGGCTGCATGTGGTTCCGAAAGGGAGGACTTCCCATTGATAGATGGCTGGTTGCTCATCCCCGATCCTCTCTCTCCATAGGAACCGCAGCAGGGGCTTGTCCTCCTCCACTAGTCTCACCTGCAGGAACATCCCTTTGATGTCGCCGCTGATGGCCACCTTGTCTTGGCGGAAACGTAGTAACACGCCTAGTAGAGAGGGGCCGAGTGTTGGGCCGGGCAAGAGCTCTTTATTCAGATTTTGTGATCCGATCTGGTAGCTGCAGTTGAACACAATACGATCCTTGCCGTTGTGGTGGACTTTGTGGTGCGGCACGTACCATGATTCGGTCGTCTGATCGGCCTCTTTAATGTCAATTTTCTTTATGTGTCCCGCTGTGATTAGCTTGTTAATCTCAGCGCGGTACACAGTCTCTTGAGCGGGGTCTCTGGCTAGGCGCCGCTCTGTGTTCAATAGATACCGCTCCGTCGCTTCTTTTGGGGCGTGGAAGGTAGGCATACCCTCTCGCCTCAGGAGTGGAGTTGCGTATCTCATCACTCCGTTGACTTTGACTCTCTTTTTCCCCTGCTCGAGGAGTGCTATAGTGTAAATGTCTTCCTTGGAACGAATGTCTTTCTTTTCGTTCTTAAAGGGCATTGTCTCTAGTGTCCATAGCCTCTCGACATGCTGTAGGAGGGTGGTGTCTTCTTCTGTCACTCTGGAGTGGAGGCAGTTAGTGGCTGCTGTTCGGTTAAGAGACTTAGCGAGGGGGCCTTGTAATGTCCATCCTAGGCGGGTCTCGACTGCTGCAGGACAGCCTCTGGGCCCTGTGTGGACCCGGTCAATCGGGACGATGAGGTCTGCATGGTCGGAGCCTATCAGCAGGGTCGGGGTGGCACCGTCTATGAGCGGTATAGGTAGTTGACGCAGGTGCACATATTTATCCATCAGCTTGGCGATGGGGTAGGTGTACTGCGACAGGCCTATTTCTTGGCTGGTGAAAGCATTAGTAATCCTATACCGTCTCTCTGGCTGCCCGCTTGCTGCGATAGTGAAGGAGACATTCTCGCCCTTTATCGTCTTTAGATCTCTTCTTATTGTCCGAATCGTCATCTGGTTTTCGCTCCCCCGCAGCCCCAGCTGGGCCGCAGCGGACGCGAGGAGAAGGGTCTTCTCTGACCCGTCGTCAAGGACGGCGTAAGTGTCCATGACCTTATCTTGGTAACTCAGTGTTACGCGGACCACCTTTAAGAGCACCCGGGCGCCCCCGCTGTTGGCGGGGTCAATGTACATAACACTTGCCTTTGTGCTGCTTGAGGGTGCAGGCTTTCTTCTGTTACTGTCGTGTAGGACATCTAGGTGGGCTCCGTCACACCGATTACACCTCTTCTTTAAGCGGCAATCGGCTGCCATGTGACTGCGCGCACATCGGTAACAGCGTCGGTTGGACTTTATCCATTGACTCACCTCGTCGGCGGTCATCTTCTTGAACGTGTCACATTGTGACAACCAGTGTTCCTTTTCGCAGTACGGGCACACCATCTTCCACTTCTCTTTCATCGAGGGGGTACTGTGGTTCTTGCTGCTCGGTACTGATTCTGATTGGTGCATGACGGTCACCAATCTTCGGCCATCGTTTGCTCTCCTAGGTCCCTCTCTGGAGCTTGGGGTGCTCCGCATGAACGTATCCAACCGTAGGCTGTTGACTTCTCTCGCCAGGAAGTTGGCTAGGTCTAGGAGGGATGGCTCGGGACCGTTAGGATCACGGTGGTCTCTTTGCCGCCTGAAGCGCTCTTGTCGGGCGGGCGGAAGCTTCTCTAAAATCCTCTCGACATTAGAGTTTGCGTACAGTTCGTGCATACCCCTTTCTCTTTGCGCCCCCAGCATCCCTACCAGGGATTGTACCTTGATAGACAGGTCATCTAGTGAGCGATTGTCTGTGGCTGGGGGTAGGCGGTCAATATGCCTTATCTCTTGTATTACGTAGTCCCATATGCGTCCATATCTTTGGTCGAGTGCTGCTAGAGCCGCTGTGTATGGGGTAGTAGAGGTGGCATAGGCCAGCGCTATATTGTGCGCTCGGGGCACCTTGAGGTGCTTCAGTAGGATAGCATACTTGTACGGTTCATCAGCTACATCGGACATCATTGTCTCTAAGCACATTCGTAGCTCCGTGTACTGTGCTCTGTTCTCGTGGGTGAAGTCCGGAAACGTCGGTGTGCCAATGTATGATGCCATGGATGGCTGGCACATCGGTGAGCGTTGGAAGAGAGGCCTCCTAGGCGAGTCTCCTCTTACGCCTCTTGGTGGGCTGGTACCTGCTGGGTACCATGGCCCGCGTATCCAGGTGCTGTTCCTCGGGGCTGGTCGTGCGTCAAGCTCACCCGTGAATTGAGTCGGGGGTCTGTAGCGCAGAGCCGCGGGGGTAGAGCCTGGGCTGTACTGGACCTCCTGGTCCTGTGGAGTACTGTGCTGCTGTCGGGCTTGACTCTCCTCCTCTCCCTCTTCTTCTTCCTCTGGCAGGTCCTCTAGATCCTGTAGTCGTCTATTTAGCCTCTCCGCGGTGTAGACCGTTTCTTCCTTGTAGCTGGGTCTCACTTGGACCGGTCGGGGAAGGGGTTCGGAGGGGGGTATAGGCTCTCTCTGGTGGTCGGGCTCAGGGTCGCTTGATCGGGTAGGGGAGGGTGCCCTTGACCCTTGTCTTGACGAGGCCCTGGAACCCCGTGCGGAGGGAGGGGGTGTTGCCCTGGTGATCAGCTGCTCCATTATCTGCGCTTGTAATCGGTCGCGCTCGGCTTCGCGCTTGGTGAGAGCGAGGTCGCGCTCTGCTTCTCTTTGGGCACCGGCGGCGGCGTGCTGGGCTTCGGCCCGGTCCCTTACCATATTCTCTTCCGTCTGAAGGCGTCTAATCTCTAGACGTATACGATCTTCTTCGCTCCGTTGCTGCGCCTGAAGGCGTTCTCTTTCCATGGAAGAATGTTCGCGCTCACTAAGCGTCTGTGCTTGGAGTCGATCGCGCTCTGTTGAGGCTGCTAGGCTGGCGAGGAATGCCTGTGCCAGCATCTTGTCCGCCTCGCTGGGGGAAGACGCTGGTTGAGGTGATCCGCTCCTGGCAGTACTCGTTGGAGATCTGTTCTCCTGTGGCGAGTCCTGGAGATCCATCTCCGGGGTACTCTCCTCTTCTTGTAGCGGGTAGAGTTCCATCCCTGGAGAGCTGTCTTTATCCTGGAGCTCTCCGGGGACTACTTCTTCGGTCTTGGCGGGGGGTAAAGTCATGTCGGGTCCCTCCTGGTCCCTACCGTGAGCTTGGTCAGTTACGTTAGAACCCACTAGGGCCTCTATTGGCGGGGTAGCCTGGTCGATAGGGTCGGACATAATTTTACTATCTACTTTTTCCGCGTTTACCGTCTGTAGAAAGCTAGGTAGTATATTGGCAACGTAATCCTCTAAGTACTGAGGTGTCTGCCGTCTACGCTGCGGGCGATCTACTTTAGGAGAACCGTTTTGTGGAGTGTTCATCACAGGCCATGTCAATATTAATACCACTATATTAATATTACACTAGTTACCCTCCGGCTCGAAGGACCAATTGTAACTGAGGGGTACAATTCCCTGACTGTATTGATAAGTATGGTATCATTAAACCACTACCGCTTTATGTACTTTAATTACTGGCCATACAGTACATGATATATAAATATAATGAACACTTCCCACAATGAACCGGTTCTACACAAAGTTGTCTTTAAGTATTTATTGCAGCAAAAGGTACATAATACTTCTCTATTATACTTTGAATGCACTTGTAAGGCAAAGGAATGTGCGTAGGCAAATCAACAATGAATGTCCATTCTCTGGTTACGCAGGAGGTAATTATACAACCTGAATCTTAGGGAATTATATCTATGGTACACTAGTAATATATAGCGGGAGATACTGGAAGGGTCCCCCTGGTTGTAAGCCAGCAGGGGTAGAGGATCTGTCGGTAGTAGAGAGTCTGGTCAACGATGACTAAGGAGACTCCAAGTACAGGAGACGGTGCAATAGCCTCTTGATCCACAGACGAATACAGCTGTTCTCCGTAGACTGTAGCTCCACAGTGAAGAAAGCTAGCCGGCCTCAGGCTCTCTGAGGCACGGACTCGACTTGGCTCCTCACAGGGTAAATCCAACACGTGCAGGCGTCGGCGATTCTCCGCTCCATAAATCACAGGACCAAAACAAATATAATCCAGCCGCAAAGGGCTATGTAGTCGTCGGGTAGATTAATCCAGTGTACATGTCCACACGGTTCTCGTCTAGGTCTCCTCGGGTGAAAGCGCCATGAAAGCAGCCCAGCCTGGATAAGAACTCTAGCTGGTACGAGGAAGCGTTGGTGATGCTGGTCACTGTAGAACTTTAGCCGCACGATACACTATACACAAATAGACTATTACTGACTTAATAGAAATATGTCGCACTCGACGGTATAGCGCCAAACTCTGACAATTCAGTTATTAATTCGCACGCGGTCTCAATGCTCTATTCTGGGGCCAAACAGGCCATACTTCACCGCACGGAGTATCGTGGGTGAGGCTTCAACTTATTGGGTAACTCTTAGACTAAGCGCTTCTGTATTCACCTGCGCCATATTTATATGCACGGTGAACAAACTAGTGCCAACGACATTTCTGTCTCGTATCCCTGGGCAAGGCCGGGCATGCACAGACATGTCTTGACGGTGACTTTGAACCTGACTCCGGAGGCATGGCTCTGGCGCCTGTGGACCGCTGTCCAATAGGAGAATGAAATATTATGGTCTGTAGTAGGCTAAAGGGATATTCCGTGTATATGTACAAGGAATATACAAGGGATATCAAACTATATACAAATACTATGCAATATATATCAATCAATAAATATATATATTCGGTTTAATCTGATCCTTTGTAACACCCATGCACAGACTCACTTTTAAACTAACACTCACCTTAACACTCACTTTAGACACTTTAACACTACATTATATTGATCTACTATTAAAGAGATCTGCACTACATTCATACCTAATTTGCAATTGCACCTTACCTCAATGTTTTGTACCTCATTTTCTGCATTGTACCTAACTGTTTACTCATCTTTACTCACTGTACTTAGACTGTACCTAGGTTGTACTTTAGATTGTATATTGTACTGTATATTGTATATATGTATATTGTATATTCCTCTTTACTTACTTTTTTACTGTATGAAGCACACTCTCAGCCGGGCTCATACATAACCAAGCATTTCACAGTAAAGTACGTGTATTTTATTGTGATATTTAATAAAGAAACTTGAAACTTGAACTTGAAACTCACAGCTCTTGGAGGAAGTGGAGGTGGGAGAGGGCGTTGGCAGGCAGCGCCGAGAGGTTGTTCATGCTCAGATCTCTGAACGGAGACAAGTGACAGAGTGTGTTAGCGAGATGCACCCGCAGCGGGACCAGACCCAGACTGCTCTCTTCACACGTCATAAATGTAGTCATACTTCCTGATGCTGAAGCAAAGAGTGAAGAGGGAACGTGGGAAGGAAACATCCCACAAAACCATCGACTTAAAGGTGCTGTGAGTGATATTTTCTTTTCTCCCATGGTCCCTCCGCTCTGCAGTAAACAGAAAATACATGTTCTGGTATCCCGTTACCACTTTATCCAACTTGGGAGAGAGAGAACTCCACACCAGAAATGGTCTGAGAAAAATAAATAAAAAAAAATATGTGCTTGAAACAAGTAAAATAACGTACTAGCAAATTTGACTTGGCAAGATTTCTTAAAAATATCTAGGGTTCTCTCTCCTGATTGGATTAAGTAGGAAGGGATACCAGAACATTTATTTTGTGTTTACTGCAGAGCGGAGGGACGGGGAGACCCATGTTACTGACCAAACATTCTATATCAGTGACGGCTGTCGGATTATAGGGCTATTTAACACGTTTTTTTTTTTTTTTATAAACAACGTTTTTTATTCAAAGATTACATTTACATTCATATCTTGCATACAGATGTCATGTCCTTTGTTTTTTCCTTACTGAATATCCCTCCCTCCCGCCCCACCCAGAAAAATAAAAAAGACAGTACAAAAGTAAATAAATACATACAAAATAAAATAAGACAAATACAAATTGTGAAATTAGGATCCACTTTAACAGCATATGGTACTCTTAAAGGATAAGTCTATTTGCTATGGATATAATGAAACATAAGTGCAACTCCAGGCCCGATACACAAGCCAGGTCGTATGACCCTAAATACGTGAGGTGGGAGATTAAATAAATACACACCCACTGTCCCCAACAACCCCAATCAACAGGTAAGCCTACTCAGTGAAAATTGTCCCTCCCCTACATGGCACTCGACATAACTTCAGTCAGGAGGTAACGGATCTATTCTATCTACATATGAGATTAGCGGTTGCCAATGTGTGTAGAATTTATCAGCTGATCCTCGAATTGTAAATTAAATTTTTTCCAGTTTTAGGAATGACATCACATCATTCAGCCATAATCTGGATGATGGGGGAGGTTCTGCTTTCCAATGCAAGAGTATCCTCCTGCGGGCAATCAGTGAGGCAAAGGACACTTTTAACACTTATTTTAACAAAGAAATACCACTTACAGCATATTTAAGCTGGTGAGACCGTCTTACGGTGAGGCCTATAAATAAATTAAAGAAAGTATCTATTGCTGTTTAATTCCACAGAGGGGTTGTGTTTCCTGATAATACACAACATAACCAATGACAGCGCCTTTTCACTGCCAGTACCAGAACTATGACTGGGCCCCTACTGGCCGGTCGATTGTCCGCCTCATCTCGCACGCTCCACCCAGCTGATCCATTACTTTGACCCAGTGTTGTAGTCGAGTCACTAAATCTCAAGTCCGAGTTGAGTCTCGAGCCCCTAGTCGTCAAGTGCGAGTCCAAGTCCGAGTCACCAAAGAAGAGCCCGAGTCGAGTCCCCATTACCTTAGTCCGAGTCCAAGTCCAAGTCATCAAGGTCGAGTCCACTCCACTCTGGCAGTCAAAGAGCTGACATACAAAAAAAAGTCTACATTATTAAACATAAATGACACAGCGGTCACCGTTTCAAAGGGAGTTTATTTACTTTGTGACACAATAGCCAAACAAATGCACTAGCCATCAATAGCTTATGCCAAATTATTAGGGCCTATTACAAAAATAAAACTGTATCAATTAACAAGGCCTCGTCTGCACCTTCCGAGTCCGAATCCAGTCAATGCTCGAGTCCAAGTCCAAGTCCGAGTCATCAGTGCTCAAGTCCAAGTCGAATCACAAGTCCTAAATCGGACTTAAGTCCTAGTCCTGGACTCGAGTACTACAACACTGCTTTGACCTAACAGTATAGACTTTGCCCATACAAACATTTGGTGTCACTGGACAAACATGACTGAGATAGAAATAAAAAGAAAATCTTTCTATGTGCCAAAAATGCAGAAAAGCCAGTCAAAGCTTTATGGCTTTTGGTATGAGATTTTTTTAGTATTGATGAAATTCTCAGATACTGGTACTGTGTTTTAGCCTGCATTGAAGGACCTTGGGTGGGAACAGGGTGGAAAGGAATCCCATCCTGAGCATGAGCGAAATAATAATAATAATAATAATTAATTACATATATAGCGCTTTACTAGACACTCAAAGCGCTCCCCACAATGTAGGGTGGAAATTGCCTCCTTCACCACCACTGGTAGCATCCAACCTTGGGCTACGCAGGCTCAATGGCTGCCATACCCTGGCACCCGGCACACATCACACACTACACAATGGCTGAACGGCTCAGGAGACAGGGATTGATATCAGCCGTGTGGATATGGTCAATTGGCCCGATATCACCGTTCTGTTGCATCTCCAGCCAGGGGCATGGAAACAAGCTAGCTGTTGTCCCGTACAAATGACTCGGATGGTAACAGCATCATACTAACACTTGACGAGGGGATTTGTTCCACTAACCACGCTGATAAAAGACAGATGAAGTGTGAAGGCGCGGCGTGACAGAGATCAGAGGCGGCGGTGCTCTCTCAGAGCTCCTTAACATTTCACTGCTAGCACAGGGATTAAGCAAGGTGTCGTGAAGCTAAGCAGGGTACTACAGCTGGAGCCCGGCCAACCGCTCCGTCTCCTTTAGCAACTGAAACATAACTGATCTCTTTTTGGCAAATGACCTCATTCGCAGGTGAGAGAATTCCTGCACTTCAAGCTGTTTGTGAGCTTGTCAGGTTGGTATCCATTTTTCCCTTCCAAATAACAATCACAGTCCACGCATTAATTATGAATTATTACAGTCAAATCACATTTAATTTGGACCTTTTTTTCCTTCTTCTAGGGACCCCTTTTTCTTATTAGCTGACCCCACTTGGAGTCTGTATGGGAACACTGCACATTGAGGAATGAATTTCAAAAACGTAAAGGTGCAATAGATGACATTTTTATGTAGAGTAATCGTTATTTAAATCCAGTGTTATGGTTTGTAACCGACCCCAATCGCACAACACAAGACAGGTATGATGGTTTGCCAAGAAACAGATATTTATTGAACAACAGGGAAAAACAGGGAAAAGGGCACTGTCCCTTTAAGGGAGAATCACAAATACAGGAATATAATATGAGGGGAAGGAAAGGTGCCTTTAAGAGGCGGGCAGGAAAAGGGAACACTAAGGGAAAGTAAGGGAACGCCTAAGGGAAGGTTAAGGGAACGCCTTGGGACAGAGGAACTAGAGACTAGGTAAACCAGGGACAAGGAGAACTAGGGAGAGAGGACTAGGGACTAGGAGAGCTAGGGAACAGGAGAAACGGGGAACTAGGGGAACTAGGGACAAGGAACTAGGTGGAACTAGAAGGGGAGAACTTGGGACCTGGAACTAGGTGGAACTAGAAAGGGGAGAACTAGGGAACAGGAACTAGGTGGAACTAGAAAGGGGAGAACTAGGGAACAGGAACTAGGTGGAACTAGAAAGGGGAGAACTAGGGAACAGGAACTAGGTGGAACTAGAAAGGGGAGAACTAGGGAACAGAGGGGACTGAGGCCCGCGGAGGCGGGCTGGGAAACAGGGAGGAACTGGGAGGACTGGTGGAAATCATCTGGGCCGCTCTGCAGGACAGAGGAGATAGTTAATGCACAAAAGGGAAAAAACAGAGCAGGTGCAGAACAGTCCAAATAACAAAGTGAACAAAGTAATAATATCTTCGTGTGACAAACACACAGGGGGAGATGTAAAGTCCAAAAATACTATTCTAAGTGAGAACCAAAAACAGAGGCATTACGCTGGGAGATGAAATGTCCAAACTAACTAACAGAGGCAATACGCTGGGAGATGAAATGTCCAAACTAACTAACAGAGGCAATACGCTGGGAGAGTGACATCACAATCAAAACTCACCCAGGCGTATGCGTAAAGGTAAAGGGGCAGCAGCGGGAACGGGGGCAAGGGCACTACGCTGAGTGAGTGACATCACAATCAAAACTCACCCAGGCGTATGCGTAAAGGTACGGGGACAGCAGCGGGAACGGGGGCAAGGGCACTACGCTGAGTGAGTGACATCACAATCAAAACTCACCCAGGCGTATGCGTAAAGGTACGGGGACAGCAGCGGGAACGGGGGCATCGCCACCGGGGCGGCTGGCTGTCCGAGCCGAGGGAGAGAGTGCTGGAACAGTGGCGGTGACGAGGGCATCGTCCACCGGGTAGCCGCTGTCGGAGCCGAGGAACAGAGTGCTGGAACAGTGGCGGTGACGAGGGCATCGTCCACCGGGTAGCCGCTGTCGGAGCCGAGGAACAGAGTGCGCGCCACACCTTGGTGTGCGCGTCGGAACAGGGAGCTGGAACAGTGGCGGTGGCGAGGATGTCGTCCACCGGGTAGCCACTGTCGGAGCCGAGGAACAGAGTGCGCGCCACACCTTGGTGTGCGCGTCGGAACAGGGAGCTGGAACAGTGGCGGTGGCGAGGATGTCGTCCACCGGGTAGCCACTGTCGGAGCCGAGGAACAGAGTGCGCGCCACACCTTGGTGTGCGCGTCGGAACAGGGAGCTGGAACAGTGGCGGTGGCGAGGATGTCGTCCACCGGGTAGCCACTGTCGGAGCCGAGGAACAGAGTGGCGCGCCACACCTTGGTGTGCGCGTCGGAACAGAGAGACGCATCGGGGTGCGTCTGCCAGGAGGAGTGTGCCAAGCACGAAGGTCTGGAAGATGCGCGTCTGTGCGCCGGTACGGAGGAGCGTGCCAAGCTCGAAGGTCTGGAAGATGCGCGTCAGTGCGCTGGTACGGAGGAGCGTGCCAAGCTCGAAGGTCTGGAAGATGCGCGTTGCGCGCTGGTCTGGAGAGCGTGCCAAGCTCGAGCGTCCTTGGAAGATGCGCGTTGCGCGCTGGTACGGAGGAGCGTGCCAAGCTCGAGCGTCCTTGGAAGATGCGCGTTGCGCGCTGGTACGGAGGAGCGTGCCAAGCTCGAAGGTCTGGAAGATGCGCGTTGCGCGCTGGTCTGGAGAGCGTGCCAAGCTCGAGCGTCCTTGGAAGATGCGCGTTGCGCGCTGTGGACTGGAGAGCGTCTGCGCTGGTCTGGATGTGCGTCAGGACGACAGCTGCGCGGGGGGTCTGAAGTGGATGACTGGGATGCCTCCCGTGGAAGTCTAGGGAGCGCAGACCAGTCCCACTCTCAGGCAACGGCGACAGCAGGCGAAGGCTGGAGCAAACATCTCGACGCCGGAGAATGGAACAGCATAGGCAGACAGAGGATCTCCCGAAAGAGTCTAGATGTTTAGAGAATATGACTCGGCAAGTATACAACACGACCCCACGCCAAAACGAGGGGAAGCGCCCTGGTATTTAAAGCCCACAGGGGGACTAATTAGCCTGCCACCACAGGTGCGAGAGATAATAGAATATCAAACAGGTGTGGCCACTAAGGGTAAGGAACGAGAGGGTGGGGGCTAGAGAGAGTGAGTAGGGAATTCCTAACAGTAGGCTTAAAGAAGACAGAGAATAGGGAATTCCTAACAGTAGGCTTAAAGAAGACAGAGAAAAGGTAGTGAGCAGCGGGCAAAACCTCACAGTATCCCCCCCTCCAACGGGAGCCACCCGGCGACCCAAAACAAATACAGACAGAGTGGCAGGGGGCAAAACAAGAGGTACTGGCCAAGCCAGCAGGGGAAGCCACCACAAGAGTGGGGCTAGCAAAAGAAACAGGGTCGCCGAGGGGTAACTAGGGTAGCAGAGGGGCAACTGGGGGAACTGGTCCAGAGGAACTGGGTCTAGAGAACTGGTCTAGAGAACTGGGCTAGAGAACTGGTCTAGAGAACTGGTTTAGAGAACTGGTCTAGAGAACTGGTCTAGAGGAACTGGTCTAGAGGAACTGGTCTAGAGGAACTGGGTCTAGGGAACTGGTCTAGAGCAACTGGTCTAGAGAACTGGTCTAGAGGAACTGGTCTAGAGGAACTGGGTCTAGAGAACTGGTCTAGAGCAACTGGTCTAGAGGAACTGAGGGGCAAGCAGGGTAGCAAAGGGGTAACCATGGTAGCACCGGGAAAGGGCTAGCAGAGGGAAGGTTGCTGCCAGGGCACTGATAGCTACAGGGCCTATGCTAGCTGTACTGCTACATCAACATAGAGGCTGCGCAAGCTGCCGGAGCCAGGCTAGCAGAGGGAAAGGGTAGCTGCCAGGGCACTGATAGCTACAGGGCCTATGCTAGCTGTACTGCTACATCAACATAGAGGCTGCGCTAGCTGCCGAGCTAGGCTAGCAGAGGGAAAGGGTAGCTGCCAAGGCACTGATAGCTACAGGGCCTATGCTAGCTGTACTGCTACATCTACATAGAGGCTGCGCTAGCTGCCGGAGCTAGGCTGGCAGACAGGGCTGGACCAGCATGAGAGAACAAGCTAGCTGGAAGGACAGTCCTAGCTGTGGGAATACTGACCTTGCTAGCTGAAGGGCAGTCCTAGCAGTGGGAGAAACTACACAAAAAAGTGGAGGCCATGCAGAGGGACCGGGTTAGCTGCTTGGGCCTGGCTAGCTACAGGGCCTATGCCAGCTGCAAGGCTGCATTAACATAGAGGCTGTGCTAACAGCCGGGGCCAAGCTAGCAGACCGGGGCCATGCAGAGGGAAACTGGGTTAGCTGCCAGGGCATGGCTAGCTACAGGGCCCATGCCAGCAGCAAGGGCTGCATAAACATAGAGGCTGTGCTAGCAGCCGGGGCAAGACTAGCAGACAGGGGCTCTGCTGAGGGACTGGGTTAGCCGCCAGGGCATGGCTAGCTACAGGGGGGTCAAACAGGGCAAAACGGGAAGCAAACAGGGGAGCTAACCGGGGAGACTAACAAGCTAAACAGGGAAGTAACAGGCTAACAAGGGAGCTAAACAGGACTAACAAGGAAGCTAAACTGGGCTAACAGGGAAGCTAACAGGGCTAACAGGGGAGCTAGAGGGGACAAGAAAAAAAAAAGGCAAACTCAACATACACAGTCTGTGCTGGCTGGGGTCGTAGACTTGGTGGGGTCGTACTGTTATGGTTTGTAACCGACCCCAATCGCACAACACAAGACAGGTATGATGGTTTGCCAAGAAACAGATATTTATTGAACAACAGGGAAAAACAGGGAAAAGGGCACTGTCCCTTTAAGGGAGAATCACAAATACAGGAATATAATATGAGGGGAAGGAAAGGTGCCTTTAAGAGGCGGGCAGGAAAAGGGAACACTAAGGGAAAGTAAGGGAACGCCTAAGGGAAGGTTAAGGGAACGCCTTGGGACAGAGGAACTAGAGACTAGGTAAACCAGGGACAAGGAGAACTAGGGAGAGAGGACTAGGGACTAGGAGAGCTAGGGAACAGGAGAAACGGGGAACTAGGGGAACTAGGGACAAGGAACTAGGTGGAACTAGAAGGGGAGAACTTGGGACCTGGAACTAGGTGGAACTAGAAAGGGGAGAACTAGGGAACAGGAACTAGGTGGAACTAGAAAGGGGAGAACTAGGGAACAGGAACTAGGTGGAACTAGAAAGGGGAGAACTAGGGAACAGGAACTAGGTGGAACTAGAAAGGGGAGAACTAGGGAACAGAGGGGACTGAGGCCCGCGGAGGCGGGCTGGGAAACAGGGAGGAACTGGGAGGACTGGTGGAAATCATCTGGGCCGCTCTGCAGGACAGAGGAGATAGTTAATGCACAAAAGGGAAAAAACAGAGCAGGTGCAGAACAGTCCAAATAACAAAGTGAACAAAGTAATAATATCTTCGTGTGACAAACACACAGGGGGAGATGTAAAGTCCAAAAATACTATTCTAAGTGAGAACCAAAAACAGAGGCATTACGCTGGGAGATGAAATGTCCAAACTAACTAACAGAGGCAATACGCTGGGAGATGAAATGTCCAAACTAACTAACAGAGGCAATACGCTGGGAGAGTGACATCACAATCAAAACTCACCCAGGCGTATGCGTAAAGGTAAAGGGGCAGCAGCGGGAACGGGGGCAAGGGCACTACGCTGAGTGAGTGACATCACAATCAAAACTCACCCAGGCGTATGCGTAAAGGTACGGGGACAGCAGCGGGAACGGGGGCAAGGGCACTACGCTGAGTGAGTGACATCACAATCAAAACTCACCCAGGCGTATGCGTAAAGGTACGGGGACAGCAGCGGGAACGGGGGCATCGCCACCGGGGCGGCTGGCTGTCCGAGCCGAGGGAGAGAGTGCTGGAACAGTGGCGGTGACGAGGGCATCGTCCACCGGGTAGCCGCTGTCGGAGCCGAGGAACAGAGTGCTGGAACAGTGGCGGTGACGAGGGCATCGTCCACCGGGTAGCCGCTGTCGGAGCCGAGGAACAGAGTGCGCGCCACACCTTGGTGTGCGCGTCGGAACAGGGAGCTGGAACAGTGGCGGTGGCGAGGATGTCGTCCACCGGGTAGCCACTGTCGGAGCCGAGGAACAGAGTGCGCGCCACACCTTGGTGTGCGCGTCGGAACAGGGAGCTGGAACAGTGGCGGTGGCGAGGATGTCGTCCACCGGGTAGCCACTGTCGGAGCCGAGGAACAGAGTGCGCGCCACACCTTGGTGTGCGCGTCGGAACAGGGAGCTGGAACAGTGGCGGTGGCGAGGATGTCGTCCACCGGGTAGCCACTGTCGGAGCCGAGGAACAGAGTGGCGCGCCACACCTTGGTGTGCGCGTCGGAACAGAGAGACGCATCGGGGTGCGTCTGCCAGGAGGAGTGTGCCAAGCACGAAGGTCTGGAAGATGCGCGTCTGTGCGCCGGTACGGAGGAGCGTGCCAAGCTCGAAGGTCTGGAAGATGCGCGTCAGTGCGCTGGTACGGAGGAGCGTGCCAAGCTCGAAGGTCTGGAAGATGCGCGTTGCGCGCTGGTCTGGAGAGCGTGCCAAGCTCGAGCGTCCTTGGAAGATGCGCGTTGCGCGCTGGTACGGAGGAGCGTGCCAAGCTCGAGCGTCCTTGGAAGATGCGCGTTGCGCGCTGGTACGGAGGAGCGTGCCAAGCTCGAAGGTCTGGAAGATGCGCGTTGCGCGCTGGTCTGGAGAGCGTGCCAAGCTCGAGCGTCCTTGGAAGATGCGCGTTGCGCGCTGTGGACTGGAGAGCGTCTGCGCTGGTCTGGATGTGCGTCAGGACGACAGCTGCGCGGGGGGTCTGAAGTGGATGACTGGGATGCCTCCCGTGGAAGTCTAGGGAGCGCAGACCAGTCCCACTCTCAGGCAACGGCGACAGCAGGCGAAGGCTGGAGCAAACATCTCGACGCCGGAGAATGGAACAGCATAGGCAGACAGAGGATCTCCCGAAAGAGTCTAGATGTTTAGAGAATATGACTCGGCAAGTATACAACACGACCCCACGCCAAAACGAGGGGAAGCGCCCTGGTATTTAAAGCCCACAGGGGGACTAATTAGCCTGCCACCACAGGTGCGAGAGATAATAGAATATCAAACAGGTGTGGCCACTAAGGGTAAGGAACGAGAGGGTGGGGGCTAGAGAGAGTGAGTAGGGAATTCCTAACAGTAGGCTTAAAGAAGACAGAGAATAGGGAATTCCTAACAGTAGGCTTAAAGAAGACAGAGAAAAGGTAGTGAGCAGCGGGCAAAACCTCACATCCAGAGCTTTTAGGAAGGTGCAGAATAATAGTATAAATAATGATTGATTCATTTATTTGTTTATTATTTATTATTACAGTTTTGCGGGTCCAAGATGAATTCCCCGCATGGAATGCACTTGATTGGATAAAGGACATGCTGGTACTCTAGAGATCTAGTGGCTGAATCATGTTATCTATATAGCACCTTTAAACATGACGCATTGAGAATAATTTAAGATAGGATAAGATAAGATAAACCTTTATTCACCCCTGTGGGAAATTCAGGGGTGCGGCATAGCAGCGATAGGAGAGGGAGAGGAGAGGGTACAGGCAGGATAATAATAATAATAATAATAATAATAATAATAATAATAATAATAATAATAATAATAATAATAATAATAATAATAATAATAATAATAATAATAATAATAATAATAATAATAATAATAATAATAATAATCCAATTGTAACCCTAATAATTGTAATCAAATTGTTATTTGAGGTCCCAGATGTTTCCCAAATGTGCTCTGCAGCTGCTCTCCCACAGTATCCACAACTTCAGTCTCACCACCCGTGTTGCCAATGGAGCCAGTCCAGGGTTTGTGTTCTGGTGACATCACAGGTTTGAATCCTGGCTCTTGTTTCAAGCCTCGGGCCTGACTTGTTTCATCCCCTTTCATCCAGACATAATGTGAATTCCACTTCAATGCTACGGTCGAAAGATGAACAAGCACCTCAAGTACTTAATATGAATTAATGGTTGATATTATTATAGCCAGTCAGAAGCTGTAATGTTAGCGTATTGTCTGTCCACTGTGATATACTTCCATGCATGTTGAAAAAATAAAAAATTGAGAGTGAGATTAAGAGGAGAGTGTGGTTAACCAGTATAATCACACTGGTTAACCACATATAATTGAAAAAATATAATTGAGCATATTCACACAGTGGCCATTTTGCGCTTGTGTCAGGCTCAGGTTGGGTTTCTTTCCATCCTGAATATGGCCAATGGTGCCTGTCCCTTTGATCCTTTATAAACAGGGTTGGGTAAGGTTATTATAATCCGTAAGAGTATAATCCGTCACATAATACTAATAACATGCTTAGAATTGTAATTAGTAGAATTGTAATCAGTAATCAAACTCAGTAATCCGGTAATTTACAGTTAGGGTATTTTTTGTATTACTTTGTCATCAATATCCATAGGATTTGAAGTCAAATAGATTTAAAGGGGAACTATCTTATAAATGGCCTTTTTCAGTGTTTAGCATTGTTTCCTAGCTATGTGGACTTATATTAATATGATCTATGTCTCTAATTCTCATATTGGCGCATTCTTCCAATTCTCCTCTCACAATATTCACCCTCACTGAACTGAGTCATCTGAAAATGTGATGATTTGTGATGTCAGAGAGACACCGCTGCATGATAATGTTCAGGCGGCGCAGTGGTTTAGGTGCCCAGCCTCAAAACGGCTTAAGATCTTGAGGTAGAAAAATGCTGTTTTTGAGGACTTGATTAGAAATACAAAACAATTAATTAAAAAAAATAAAAAATTACAAAGGTGTTCCATAAACTCACATGAATTGTGTAAAAGTGCCCAAATAGTGAAAGAAATAGTAAAATAGTTCCCCTTTAAAGCCACAATCCAGTTTTATTTTCATAAATTAATCTAAATCTTGGGTATAAGTAGGTATGTTATTGAAGAGTTTGACTTGTATGTTGAAAATAGTTTTTTGGGAATTTTCTTAAAGCACCACAACTCAAACCACAGGACTTTACTTTAATATTTGACTCAAACATTTCACATGTGAACGAAGCTTTTATAGCTCTGTTTATAATGCAGTGCATTTTCAGGTTTAGCTGTTATAAGCTATCAATCTAATCTTTCTATCGATTCCTAGGGTTAAAAAGAAATCCGCCGGCCACAGAGCCTTTGTCTACCACGCTCCCTACCTGTGGAATAAATTACCTGCTGTCGTCAGGGGCGCCTGCTCTGTCGAAGCTTTTAAATCCCTGCTTAAGACCCATCTTTTCTCTCTCTCCTTCAACCTACCCTGATCTCACCTGGTCGGGGACTGACCCTTAGATTAATCTGTCTAGTTTAGTTAGGATGTCTATTTGCTCCCATGTCTGCTTTTCTGCAAACATGGGAGAATCTTTTTAACCTCTGTCTCTGTCTCAACCGGTCCCATGGAACAGCTTCATACCGCCTTCTGTCTGGCCTGCAGTGCTGAACCTTCTGAGCGGCTTCTCCTGCCCCCCGGGGCATACGGCCCTGAGCTATTGTCTTGTATCTTATCCTGTATCCATACGCTTGCAGTAGTTCTATCTATTACTCAATTTCACAATTTTCTTATATACTATGATTCCACTGTCACCATGTATGCATATGCTCACTACATGTATTTATTGCTCCATCTCTGCCCACTACAAACATGGGAACTCTCTAACCCCTGTCCCAACCCCCCCACCATTCTCTCTGAGTCATTGTCTCGTAGTGCTGACCAAGGTGGCGGATGTCTCAGGGTCTTGCCCAAGATTGCAGTGACTGTTCTACGTGCACCACGAGGCCATGGATCAGCTTGTTACCGTCTTCTGTCTGTGGTCTGTCAACGTGGTTCAGACGTTCATTGCTGGGTTAAGTACTTCTATTCTATTCACATAATATGCTTACTACATATATCTATTCTATTCACATATATTCTTACCACTTGTATCTATTGCTATTGATTGATTGATTGATTGATTGATTGAAAAGTTTATTAACAGATTGCAGAATGGGTACAGTACAGTACAGCTCAATACATACTATTGTTAAGAGGATGCAGACCTGAGAAAGACTTTCGTCTTGTTTCCATCAGGGTCCTCCATTTTCAATTCATCATATGACACACACGACATACAGATAGACAGTACTGCTACATCTATACATTTATGACATACCAGATTTTCAAATACAGTACTGTTTGTGATACTAAAAAAATCCAGAAAAAGAGTGTATATACATTTGACATAGAAACTGTGCATTGGGGGAGGTTGGGTAGGTGGGGTGGGGCTGTACATTGGAGGTGGGGGGGGGGGGGGGGGGACACACTGTACATTGGAATACTGACCTACATTTGACATAGAAACTGTACATTGGAGGAGGTTGGGTAGGTGGGGTGTGGTTGGGTGACGCTGTACATTGGAGGTGGGGGGGGGGGGGTTGGGTACATTGGAATACTGACAAAGCCATGCTTGGTCTTTATTGTACAACTGGGTTAGGACATTTGTAGGGGCCAGTTTTGAATTGCAGTCTCCCGTAGGTGTTCTTTGAGAGTGTTTTTGAAGGTGGGTAGTGATTCACATTCCTTTACAGCTTTGGGTAGGGCGTTCCACATTGTTGTGGCATAATTGCGAAACGTGTTTAGTCCCTTGTTTGAGCCGAATCTGGGTTTTACATGATTTGTGGAGCTCCCTCTGGTGTTGTAATCGTGGTATTCACTGACCTTTGGGAAGTATTTTGACACATGGGTACCTTGGTTGTGTAGTGTATCTTGTAGACCAGGCCCATTTCAAGTTGCTGTACTCTGTCGTCTACTCTAAGCCATCCTAGGTTGGCAAAGTGTGCAGGGGTGAGGTGGGTTCTAGGAGTCAGGTCAAGCAGTAGTCTGACTAGTTTGTTTTGAGATGTTTGTAATTTGGTTTTTAGTGCCTTTGAGGTGCTTTGGTACCATGAGGTGCAAGCATAGTCGTAGTACCCTTGAATGAGTGCTCCTGCCAGAGTCTTCAGGGTATTCTTGTTTACCAGGGAGGAGATCCGGTACAAGAATCGAGTTCGTTGATTGACTTTTTTTATTACATTGGATGCCATTTTGTCACAGGCAAGATTAGCCTCTAGGATGGAACCCAGGTAGGTAATTTCATCTTTCCTTGTGACAATATTGTCACCCACTGTAACTGAGAAGCCGTCGGTCTTGCTGAGTTTGTTATTTGAACCGAAGAGAATGGACTCTGTTTTGCCCATGTGTAATGATAGTTTGTTGTCGGCGAGCCATATGCAGATTTTGCCTAGTTCCAAGCTGAGGGCTTTTTCAACCTGTAACTTGTTCTTGTCAGTCTATGTCCGCCCATCACAATCACGCAAACTGTCTAACGCCTGTCCCGGCTCCCTGTCTCCCTGTCTCCCTGTGAGTGGCTGTCTCGGAGTGATGACCGGAGTGTTGGACGTCCTGTGATGAATACCGGGAGGATGCGACCCTATCTGTGCCGCCCCTTAGCCTCAAATAGATCCGCTATCAGCTCTATCTTTAATCTTTCAAAAATGTTCAGTTGCTATCGCTATCAGCTCTATCTTTAATCTTTCAAAATGTTCAGTTGGTATCGCATGCACTTATCTGTGTTTCACTACACACATGAGTGCATGCCTACCAACTGTTCACATGTTTTATTGCAACACTACTATCACCGACATCTAAGAAGGGAGATCCCCCCTTGAATGGCCCTTCTAAGGTTTCTCTCCTCCACATTGCCTGTGGTGAATTTCTTCCTATTGCTAGGTTTTAGCGAGTTTTCCTTACCTTCGTCTGGGAGTGCTGCATTTATTAAAAAAAATATTTGGACTTTATGGTGTTCTTGTTTTGTTCTTGACTTATTGTGATGTTTCTTCTTGACTTGTTTAAAGAAGACGTGTCCGGCCCATGGGGACATTAACGTGTGATGTCGGGCCTAACGTGTGTTGTCGGCTATTTGATTTGATCAGTTCTTGTATGAAGCTCAGTCGTTACACTGTGAAGGGTAAACGATTCCTCCAATACCCTATTTTGTTTTTCAATGATGGGTCTCCCCTATTTGTTTACATTTTAATTGAGGACTGGGCCTTTAAAGACTGTAATTTGAATAGTCCTACCATTATTTCCATATGTGTACATGTTTGTTTGACGTTCGCATCTATTCAAATATCAATGATGTCACAATCAAAACAACATCTTCCCATTTGATGATATTCACATCTACTCAAATATCAACAATGTCACAATCAAAAGACATCTTCCCCCGTCAAGTATTTCAACAAGTAATCTATTTTTTCAGAAGTATCTGTAACCAATTACAGTTATCACGTTCCAGTAACCAGATTACTGTCATTCTGTCACATGTAGCCTGTTTGTTACTCTTCCCTGCGTATAAAGAACCTCAATTGGATTCAGCTTTTTCCTGTCATGAATGTCGGTGGGAATCCATAGCATTTCCTCCCAGAAGTTAAAAGTTAAAAGTTTATTTAAGGATGTTTAAAGAGAGGAAATCATCTGTAGACTGACCCTCCTGGCAACAGGCTAACTATCTTAGACAGCAATTGACAAGTCATAGTGTCAATAGAAAGATAGATCTAAAAAATAATGTACCGGATACACATAATGCACCTTTGAAACAGAATCATAATTCATAATCATGTGCTTGGTTAAAAAACTATAGGCTACTGTGGGATAAACAACAATAGTGGGGTTTAATTATTTTTAACATTACAACTGCGGCTGCTCAGAATGTACATTTTAATTATCTTGATGAAAGCAGAAAAGATTGTGAAATGTTATTATAAAAGCACCTCATCTTTATATCCCTGTACAAGGATTCATATACTATACAGTCATTTACTTTTATTCCGTTTTTTTTTTTTATTTGGATCAGAAGATGTAGAAGACTAAATCATAAGATGTAATCATTATAAAACGGCTGTAGTGAACTTGGTTAATATGTAGGTGTACTAGTAGAGCCTCCTGCCAAATGTTGTCAGACATGATTTCCAAATATACGGAAGATGTGTCCAAATAATTAATGGATAGTTCCTTCAATCCAGACATGCTAAATTGAATTAAAAAGTGGAGGACGTTTTGTCTTTTATAAATTTCATCCGTTTTTTCTTTTAAAAATGTTGGCTGGATTGCTTTGTTTCTTGTGGATGTAACACACACACACACACACACACACACACACACACACACACACACACACACACACTCACACACACACACACACACACACACACACACACACACACACACACACACACACACACACACTCACACAAACACACACACACACACAAAGAGATCTTAATAGGAGAGATCGTATAACAGGTGTTGTATGTATGATTATATAGAATTCAAGCACTGAAACATCCCCAAACATTTCCCTATCACTTTATAAAAGCAGTTTCCAGATAGTGTGAGTAACTTCTTCTCGGAAAAAAAAACCGCAACAACTTAATAATAATTAAATACATCCACTTTACACAATGATGCAGAGTTGCAGACATGCAAACGATACCCACTTAAAACGCACTTAAATGGCTCATTTACTTACAGGTACGACGTAAAGACGCTCAGGTTAGAGGGGATGTCCCCGAGACCGAGGTCCAAGCAGTCAACGCGCCAAAGCATCCCGTCATTCTCCCACCTACAGTGAGACGGGCGCGCAACGCTCCGGGGCTTGGTCCCAGTGGTCCCAGTGGTCCCAGTGCCATGCCCGGCTCCTAGCAAACATGAGCAGATAACGGCAAGGTGATACATCATCATCATATCTATAACTTCCTAAACAATGTCCTGCTGTTAGTCGACGGCCACACGCGGCATTCTAGAAGTGATGTGCGAGTTGTAAGCCAACTCTGTGGCGACACACGCACTTGACAGACAGATGTTGGTGGCAAGTGGAGGCAGCGTCCTTGGAATGATGGTGAGGGTTATTTGGAGATTGAATAATGTCGTGGTCTGCTGCCATCTTCTGGTCTGGACGGTGTAGGCCTGAGGATGGAGATGGTGATGATGATCATGGAAATCTAGCAACAATCAGCACCACCCTGACACTGATAGATGGCTTAATCTACATAGCCTGATCTATGTATACTGTATTTACAGTAGGCCTATATAGTTGATTTCATCGGTATTTACAGCGTCCTAACTCAAGTAAAATGGAACTGAAGTAGGTCAGGCAAAATGTAAACAATATCGTTTTCTATTGTTTTTTCTTCTTCTTTGCAAACTCTTGTTCTTCCTGTGCCCCAGGACAATTCAATCAGTAGGCTATCACTGTAAGAAAGAAAGCTGCTGCAAGAAAACGGTAAACGTCTGACAGCAACGGTTGCTGTCAAATTACAGTAAAATCAAATACATTTACACAGATTACAACCTTTATTTAAATGGATTGAACCTTTAGAGGTTTTCGGGCTCCTTGGGACTCCATGCAATGTGTGGCCCTTGAGTGGGTTAAACAGGTGAGTGAGTGAGTGAGTGAGTGAGTGAGTGAGTGAGTGAGTGAGTGAGTGAGTGAGTGAGTGAGTGAGTGAGTGAGTGAGTGAGTGATCGAGTGATCGAGTGAGTCGGGTAAAGGGAAGGAACGATAACGGGCAGCCTGGTTTAATTCCTGGGTGGGAGAGGTTTGATTATATTTTACCAATACGTAAAATCTGTGACTCGGTACACACCAAACTTAGAATAGATTTAAAAATTAGTTCAGAATTATTTGTTTGTTCATTTTGGTACAGCAGCCACTACCTCATTCCAAGTTATCAAACATCTAACTCGATGCATCTTTACATTTTTATGTGCTAAAAAAACATTTTCTTTGTCTGTTTCTCCCTTCAGAGATTAGCAGAGTCTGCTGAGGACGCGTGAACACTTAAGGCAACTAACTTGTGCTTCTGCGTTTCTCTGATTGGCCACGACGCCCACGTGACCCCGCGCTAGCACGCCCCCTTATCCACGCCTGCCGCTACGCCGCGCCAAGCTCCTCTGTGTGTTGCAGCGCGCGGCAGAGCGGCAGAGGTCAACTCAGGAAGTACAAGGTCAGGAAGACATTAATGATTCAATTTTACACAGCCATCATACAAAACATCATTTCACTCTCCATCACTGTTTGGTACGGCAACACACCCAAACACACACTACACAGACTAGACAGGATCATCATTAGGGCATCCAAAATCATTAACTGCACACTCCCCACCCTGGACTCCATACACAAACATCACACCATCACACGCGCACACAAAATCATCAGTGACCCCCTGCACCCAGCTCATCACCTCTTCCAACTCCTCCCCTCTGGTAGAAGGTTTAGGTCACTAGGTAGTCGCACGGTTAGGTTCAACAACAGTTTCTTCCCCAAGGCCATACAATTACTCAACTCCAACTCATCCTAATTTCACCCCCTGCTGTTATGTTATGTTATGCATGTTATGTTATGTTATGTTATGTTGATGTTGATGTTATGTTGTGTTCCATCATCCATGTGGTGTATTGTCGCAGCTACCACCTGCACCGTGCTCAAATTCCACCGGCCTGGCCGTGTGGCAATAAAAGAAACTTGAACTTGAACTTGAACTTGAGGTCCCTGTGTGTTCTCGCCTTCCTCAATTTATACGCATGGAAGTATTGACTACGCCGTAACGAATCATTAAAAAAATATACCGTTAACTGGAATATGTTGTTTCTTTACACATATGTTGGATTAGGTAATTGGTTTGTCATGACAAACAAATAAAAAAAAATCGCGATTTACCCGCTGGCTACAACAACACACAGTGACTACATGTAGTGACCGTAGGGCGACTTGATGGATTGAAATGGAAAACTTGAGGCTCAGAAGACAGACTCATTGGAGTCTTCTCTAAAGACACAGGAGGGGGGAAACAGCTGAATTCAATTCGCACGGGGTGACGGATGAGCCGAGAGAAAAGAACCAACAGTTAGTAATCTCCTCGGGTAGTGCTTCACCTTGTGAGGTTTGGTCCGCTCCCCGCCACACGCTCCGTTCCTTTAAGGTACTTTGTTGATTAATTGCATTCCCCGCCACACGCTCCGTTCCTGTAAGGTGCCGTGTTGATTGGTGCTCTCCCCGCCACACGCTTCTGGAGCAAGTATCAATTTCATGCCGCAGCTGTCACAGCTTGTAATCAGCGCCCTGTGGCTTTATATACCCTGATCCCCCTACTATCGATGTTGGATCGTTCTGAATACTCCTGCATTTGCCTGCTTTCCCCGTCGCTGTTTGCTGTCTTTTGCTCTCCAGGACTTTCGTGGAGAATCCCTGTGGAGAACCTGGTTTCCCGTTCTGAGCTGCGCCTCGTTATCTGCCCGCTTTACGCGTTGCGCTCTGGTGAGTTTTTGGAAACAGTTCTTTTGGATCATCAGTTTTTTGTGTGTTTGTGAAACACCGAAGAGATCCCGTTTTTGTTTGTACTGTTCTCACCTATTTTTGTGTTGGATTTACACTTTGGATTACCGTATTGTTTTTTCTCTGGACTCTGCTAACTGTGTGTGGTACACCGAAGATCAAGTCACTTGGATATATACTGGATCAGTCACCTCTCTGTTTCTGTTGTGCGCTGGGCTAACTCAGATTTCTCTCTCTCTCCGTTTCCACCGGGAGTGAAAGCTGGGAGAATCTGCAGAGCCGCTTCAGACGTCACAAGCCAATTCCTCACCCCCACCTACTGGGAGTATCTGCAGAGCCGCAACAACCTTCACATGCCAGATTCCCCGTTTGTTCGGTTGCTCAACTTCATTCCATCTTGTAACTCTGAAAATAAATACGCCCTTGCTTTGGCTAACTCTGAACAACTCTCTCTGTGCCGTTGCGTTTGAGGTCGGTTACAAACCCTAACATTACGATCCAACCATGACGACCACAGCCGACACAGAGAGAGTCAGAACAGCGTTGGCAGTCCAGATAGAGTTAACCAACGACCACAGCCTACAGCTAGATGCGGCTGCTGTACAGGAACTCCGAGAGCAGGTTCTGCCTATTCAGAGGTCCCTGGGCTCTCTGGCTAGCCAGCAGTCTAATATTCTCCTCCACTTACAAGCGCTGAGTGAAACCGTTAACACCTTGCTTGTAACCCCACTTACTTCAGGAGCCTCGGCCGGAGCATCACCCGCAGCCCTGGCAGGCCCGCGCCTCCCGATCCCGTACCTCGGGAGCCCCGTCTCTCCGAACCACGGTTGTTCGACGGTAACTTCGAGGATTGTGCCACATTCATCATGCAATGTGAGTTGGTTTTTCGTCATCAACCCAGTCGATTCACTTCAAGGGGAGCCCAAGTGGCTTACATGACTAACTTGCTCTCAGGCCGGGCAGCCCAGTGGGTCACTGCCTCCTGGGCAATGGGGGCAGATTTCTGTTTTTCCTACCCTGACTTCGTGGCAGTGGACAGGGCCGGACTGGGGAAATAATTCATACCGGGAGATATAGCGCGAAATATAGCCCCAATCAGGCCACTTTTTAAGCGGGGGGTCTGGGGTTCCCCCACCCGGAATTTTTTTGTTACAAAGACAGCATTCTGGTGAATTTTAGTGCATGTGAATCACAAACTAATGAGCCAACAATTGCTTAGTACAATGTACTCTTATGAACCTCAAATAAAACTGTTGTGGCCCTAGCAATGCTACTCTCTCCACCTTCAAAAAGAAAAAAGCAAGCGCACAACATATTTTTCTATTTACTATTATAATACAGTTAACCACTCTCTCCACCTATTCAAACAGAGCAAGAGCACAATACCATATTCACTTTACTGATGCACTACCCATCAACAGTTAAAATAGCCCTTTACACAAACATTAAATAACAGACCTTTCATTGCAATACTATAATAACAGTAGCCACTGCCAGAATAGTGACACATGTATCGCGTGTGGTGAGCACACGCATGCATGCACAACGAAGACAGAAGATTGCGTTGTCTCAATCATTTTAACTATAAAATGAGCTCAAAGTATGAGCTCACTGACTGAAATTTCCAACAAAAAGCATCAATTGTCAAATAATATTGATCACATTAACTAGACTAGATGTTTTTGAGGAAATTAGAAAGGGAACAACAACTTAACCCTTGTGTCTGATCAGATTCTTATTTTTTTGATAACTTTACAGTGATTATGTTTGTAGCCAATGTGGCAAAGGTGTGTAATCTTTGAATTATCTTTGAATTATTTTGACTTTCTCTTTATCTGCCATTCCATTCGCTGCCTCCGCTGTCAATCAGTTGTATCGCCTGGTCCCGCCTCCACCAATCACAAGCGGCAGCACGGCTCCATTTCTGTGTGTGATCCGCGTGAGGGAGAGAGAGAGATAGTTCTCCAACTCTGGCGCAGACAGTGAAATCCTGGTTGTTCCCCACTCACCTAGGTTATCTAACTATCGCGCCGCGCCGCCGCCACAACTAGAAACAATGACCTGGCAAAAAAAAAAAAAAAAAAATTATAATAAAAAATATATATAATTTTTTTTTTTTTTTAATAATTTTTTTTTTTATCTGTGCAGGCCAGGCCACCGGGAAAACTCCCGGTGCTCCCGATGGCCAGTCCGGGCCTGGCAGTGGAGGAGCTTCATCTTAGATCTCGCCAGGAGTTTTATGAACATGGGGAACGAGCTAGCAAATTGCTATGTCACCAGCTAAGACAGTCTGCAGAGGCCGGACTTATTGCCGAGATTGACACTTCAGATGGAATAGCTACCGATAAAAAAATCATCAATAACCAATTTAAGGAGTTCTATGAGATCCTTTACACCTCTGAGAAGAGGGAGGATATACAGAAGGCGCAGTTTCTCGATGATCTTGATTTGCAGACCTTAAGTGACCAGGATAGGTCTGATCCACACGCACACACTCACTTTAAACAAACACACTGTAGCACCCACTCCACACACTTTATAGCACACACCCACTTTAAACAAACACACTGTAGCACCCACTCCCCACACTTTATATTTATGGATGAAGGATTGCACTACAACTCGTACACCTTACTGTAAATTGTACCTAAAATTGTACCTCATCCCATTTCTGCTTTGCACTAGATAGTACTGTACATTAGTACACTGCATAGTATTGTGTATTGTATATTATATGGTAACTCAGAACATTGTACATATGTCTATACCGAACACTGTGACCTCATTTTCTTCTTCTAAATTCATGCTATATTATGTTATTATGTTATTTGATACTATCTTGTCTAGCACAGTCTCTGGAGCGTAACAGTAAGAAGCATTTTGTATGAAAGTATTCTGTACTTCTGTATGACAACTATTAAAGAACTTGAACTTGATCTTGACCGCAATATCTCTGTGGCTGAAATTGATCGAGCTATCAGGAAGATGAAGGGTGGCAAAGCCCCAGGGCCGGACGGCTTCCCAATAGAATTTTTTAAAACATTCTCTCTCAAACTAATTCCTATTTTAAAAGATGTATATGCAGAGGGACTGGAACGGGAGTCACTCCCACCCACAATGACTCAGGCCACAATTTCAGTCCTTCTTAAAAAAGGAAAAAACCCTCTGAAGTGTGAATCATATCGGCCAATCAGTTTGCTTTGCTGCGATTATAAGATTTTAACCAAAGTTTTAGTCAGTAGACTGGAGTCAGTTATCCATACAGTGGTACACCCGGATCAAACAGGCTTTATTCTGGAGCGTCAGCTCTTTGGTAACATACGTAGGCTGTTCAATATCATATACTCTCCTGAAGCCCCGCCCACAGCAGAGGTTCTGTTATCTCTCGATGCTCAGAAAGCATTTGATCGCATTGAATATGAATATCTCTTCACAACTCTAGAGAGGTTTGGGTTCGGGCCCATTTTCCGTGCTTGGATTAGGGTCTTGTATGTTTCACCACAGGCCTCGGTCTGAACCAATAAGACTATTTCCAAATACTTTCAGATAGGGAGGGGCACTAGACAGGGTTGCGGATTGAGTCCCTTATTGTTCGATCTTGCCATTGAACCACTGGCGGTCGCTCTGAGGAGTGATGCAGGCCTCGCGGGTATCTCTAGGGGCGGCCAAACACATATACTATCACTTTATGCAGATGACCTGATCCTGTACCTGTCCGATCCCCATGTTTCCATCCCGAAGGCACTGGATATTATCTCAAACTTTGGCAAGTTCTCAGGATACAAAATTAACGTCTCTAAGAGCTTGTTGTTTCCGGTTAATGATTTAGCTCGAAAGATGTCGTTCGGGGCATACCCACTGATGATAATATCGGAGTCTTTCACATACCTGGGAGTGACTGTGACACGCAAGTATAGGGACTTATTTAAGCTAAACCTTAAACCAGCCCTGGATAAGGCTAAACAAGATCTTGCTCGCTGGTCAACACTTCCCCTATCACTAGCTGGCAGGATTAACTCAATCAAGATGACAATTATGCCCAGGTTCCTATTTTTGTTTCAAACAGTGCCCGTCTTTATCCCCAAATCCTTTTTCAAAGAATTAGACACATTTATTACAACCTTTATCTGGAATAAGACCACCCCGCATATTAGAAGGGCATTCCTGGAAAGACCGAAAGAGGATGGAGGATTAGCACTCCCAAATTTTTTACAATTCTATTGGGCGGCAAACATCCATAAATTGACATATTGGATGGCTGCATCACATGGGGGAGGCGGAATGGTGTGGGTTGACATGGAACAACACTCCGCCCACCCGGTATCGCTATCCTCACTAGTGTGTGCTCCACTGCCACTCAGTAAAAAGCGCCTCACAAATAACCCCATGGTGATTGGCTCACTCCGTATATGGGCACAGTTTAGGACTCACTTTAAATATAAACAAGCCTCACCCTATCTCCCAATTGCATCTAATGCACTTTTTACGCCCTCACTCATGGATGCAGCATTCAAAACATGGGCCGGAAAGGGGCTAAAGAAGGTGAAGGACCTGTTTAAAGAAGGGCTTTTTATGTCCTTTGAACAGTTGGTAGGCGGGTATGACATCCCCCGCTCAATTTTCTTTTAGATATTTACAGGTGCAGGGTTTTGTAAAGAAATATTTTGCTTCTTTTCCTGTACTTCAACCAGACAGGTGGCTGGATAAGTGGCTGGAGGGAGACCCAAAACAAAAGAGGATAGTGAGTTCACTATACAGTGATATCCAAGAGATGGCATCCCCATCACTGGACCGTATCAGGGAGTCATGGGGTAAGGATATGGGACTTGAAATCCCTGACGACTCTTGGCAATTGGCAATTAAAAGAATACATTCATCATCTGTCTGGATCAGACATGGATTACTCCAATTCAAGGTATTTCATAGACTACACCTCTCTAAGAGCAGACTTGCCGAGATCTACCCGGATGTGGATCCGACCTGCCCCAGGTGCCATCAGGCTCCAGCCACTCTCTGCCATATGTTCTGGTCATGCCCATCACTATCCCGATTTTGGCTTTCTGTTTTTGAAACATTTTCCTTCATGTGTGACAGGGAGATCAGCCCCAACCACTTGGTTGCAGTTTTTGGAGTGCTCCCTGGCGAAATCAGGGTATCTGTCGCTCAAACAGATGCTGTGGCCTTCTCCTCTTTGTTGGCTAGACGCCTTATTTTGCTTAATTGGAAGTCAGCCATTCCTCCATCACATCGACGCTGGGTCGAAGATGTGATGGCACACCTAAAACTTGAGAGACTTAAATACTCCACCAGGGGCTCTACCCAGAAATTCTTCCAAGTTTGGCAGCCATTTCTGGATTATTTCAATCTAAAATTCCCGGCTGAGGATGCTTAGGCATAGGACGGTGATTTATTAGATAGGCATTTTCTATATGGCAAGTGACAACCTGTATAGGAACAATGCAATTTTCTTTGATTATTATTACTATTTTAATTTTAATTTTATTTTTGTCTACTTTATTTTTCATTTATTTTAGGTATTGTGCGGTTATATGTAGTCATGTATTGTATGTATGTTTGTACGTATGTATATAATGTTGTTGAACCTTTAAAAAACCAATAAAAACAATTTAAATAGACTGTTATTCGACGGCGACGAGAAAAACTTCAAGTTATGGGAGACAAGGTTTTTGGCGCACATGGAACTGCGAGGGCTCAGGGGAATTATCCTGGAAGAGCCGGAGATTCACCATGACGACGAAGAAGCACTTGAAGAAGACGCAGCAAAGAATGCAGAAGCATTATGCTGAATTAGTGCAGTGTCTGGATAATAAAAGTTTATCTCTAGTAATGAGAGACGCGACACGGGATGGAAGAAGAGCGTTGGCGTTACTCCGTGAGCACTACGCAGGCAGAGACAAACCACGTGTCGTGAGTCTATACTGTGAACTCTCCTCCCTCCACAAAGCAAGCAACGAGACGGTCACTGACTACGTTATTCGAGCAGAGACTATATTCACGTCTTTGAGAAGGGCCGAAGAAAATATCAGTGACGCCGGGTTGCAGATTGCCATGGTGTTGAAGGGGTTACCGCCGGACTCATTCAAACCGTTTGTTGTGCACGTCACCCAGACCGATGGCCCTCTAACGTTCGTGGAGTTTAGAACCAAACTCCGAAGTTATGAGAGTACTGATAAATACAAGACGAGGGACGTGGACGAGGACAACGTCATGAGGACCAGCGGGGCAACGTCGAGGACACAAGGACATGGACGGGAGAAGAAGATGGACCTAGCCGACGTTGAATGCTACTAGTGCAGCAAGAAGGGGCATATGGCCTGAACATGCCCTAACGAGCCCCGAGCTAGGCGAGAGGAGAGACGATGGGACACGAGGAAGGGGGCGAGGCCGAGGGCGATACCGCGACCAGGTAAAGAAGGCTGACGGCGGCACGGAGGATGACACCACTACGTCATTCTTTTTCAAGATAAGTGACTGTCAGACTGGAAATAAGAAGAGTCTTATGGTCGACTGCAGCGCCACGACCCACATGATTAATGACCGTGCGAAGTTCAAGACAGTCGATAAGGACTTTCGACCAGAGGACCACGTGATAGAGCTGGCTGATGGGACAAAAGCGACCGGGATGGCGAAGATGAGGGGAGACGCCGAAGTGACTTTGCTTGACAGCGAGGGACGGCGAGTAAAGACAAGGCTCAAACGAGCGCTTTACATCCCATCTTTCCCACAAGAAATTTTTTCTGTGAAAGCGGCGACATCTAGTGGAGCTGTGGTGCATTTCAAAGATGGTGATGACTGGCTGGTTCATCACGATGGTACCAAATTCAAAATGGATGTGTATGGTAGGCTATATTACCTTAGTACAGTAGATGATGAAGATACTGATGAATGCAATGGTTGTCATGACATCCAGACATGGCATAAAATACTTGGTCACTGTAATTTTGAGGATGTGTCAAAATTAGAGAAAGTGGTTGATGGGATGTCTATCAAAGGGAAACATGATAAGTCTAATCATAACTGTGAAGTATGTACACAGGGCAAGTTCACTCAAAGCAGGAACAGACAGGCAGATGCCAAAGCTGAGGCGGTGCTAGAGCTTGTACATACGGACCTTTGCTGTCCAATAGAACCAGCAGATAAGGACGGATATAGATATGCCATATCATTTACTGATGATTATAGTGGGATGATTTTTCCCTACTTTATCAAAGCAAAGAGCGATACACCAAAAGCTACTGAAAGATTCATAGCGGATATTGCTCCCTATGGGAAAATTAAGTGCATAAGATCAGACAATGGCTGTGAATACACCGGGCATGAGTTCCAAACCTTACTTAGGAGGAACGGGATAAGGCACGAGACAAGTGCACCCTACTCACCTCACCAGAACGGAACTGCCGAGAGAGGTTGGAGGACATTATTTGAGATGTCTCGCTGCATGCTATTGGAGAGTAACCTCCCCAAGCAGCTATGGACACATGCTGTACAGACAGCAGCACAGATCCGTAACAGGTGTTACTGTAGGCGTCTAGAGCAGACCCCATACCGTGTTTTTACTGGCAAAACACCCAACTTGTCCAACATGATGATATTTGGCTCCGAATGCTATGTGTATAAGCAGGATAAGAAGAAGCTCGACTCTAGATGTGCAAAGGGTATTTTTGTGGGATACGACAAATATAGTCCAGCATACAGAGTATTTTATCCTGAGACAGGGACGGTCCTGAAACACAGACTGGTGAAATGTATCACCAAGGGTAGCACAGATAGTCAGACTCAGACAGGTTGTAGCATGGAGGATGACAGTTATGGGGACATTTTTCCAGCAACACCAACAGAGACACCAGCAGAGCCAAAAAGGGTCAACCATAGTCGGAGAGAGTCTGATGTGGGTATACAGCCCGAGAGTGTAGAACCTGTTGAGGCTAGTCCAGACCAAGACAGATGGTACTCAAAAAGAACAGGGGGAGAGTGCACCACGCTATCCCACTAGACAAAGGAATCCTCCAGGATACTTAGGGGAGTATCAGTGCAAGGCTGAGTGTAAAGATGAGAACGAAAATGTAGATTACTTCTACAGGGTTGCTTATGGCGTACCTAAATCATACAGGGAGGCTGTGGGTTCTAAGAAGACCTTCAGTCTGACCACACTGCCGAAGGATAAACAAGCAGTGGGGGGTCGTTGGGTATATACAGTAAAAGAAAGCCCAGATGGATCTGAGACTTTTAAGGCCAGATATGTAGCAAAGGGCTACGGTCAAGTAGAAGGTATCGATTACAAGGAGACTTTTTCACCGACTGCCAATATGACTTCTGTACGAGCAGTGATTCAGGTAGCTGTACAGGGGGATTTTCTCTTACACCAAATGGATGTAAAAACCGCTTATCTCCATGCACCAATAGACTGCGAGGTGTACATGGAACAGCCCGAAGGTTTTGAGGTGAAATCAAAAACAGGAGAACAATTGGTGTGTAAACTCAATAAGTCATTGTATGGCTTAAAGCAATCGGGGCGAAACTGGAACAAGTTATTGCATGATCACCTTACAGAGAATGGTTTTGTGCAAAATGATGCTGACCACTGTGTCTACAACAGAGAGTCTGAAAACAAAAGGGTCATTCTGTTGATTTGGGTAGATGACCTACTTATAGCGGCAAATAACGCCAGTTCGCTTAGTAACGTCAAAGAGATGCTGAAGAGGATGTTTAAAATGAAAGATTTGGGTGAAATCAAACACTTCCTAGGTATCGACTTCACACGGAGAGAAGGGGAGATCAAAATGAGCCAAAACAGACACATAGCAAAGATGCTAGAGAGGTTTGGCATGTCAGAGTGCAAACCGAGGTCAACCCCATGCGAGCAAAAGCTGCATTTTGACAACGAGGGAGAAGTTATGGATTCAACAGGATACAGAGAGATAGTAGGTAGCTTGATATACATTATGACATGTACTAGGCCTGATCTGAGCTGGGTGGTGAGTAAACTGTCACAACACTTAGCAGAACCAAAACAGCAGCATTGGGCCGCAGCAAAACACCTGTTGAGGTATCTGAAGGGTACTATAGATCAAGAGCTACATTACAGGAAAAGTGAGGAAAGCCTAAAGCTTGAGGGATACAGTGATGCTGATTGGGCAGCCGATCAAGATGATAGGAGAAGCACCACTGGATATTGTTTCAGCTTAACTGAAACTGGTCCAGTTATATCCTGGAAAAGCAGGAAGCAGCCAACAGTGGCGCTTTCAACCTGCGAAGCGGAGTACATGCTACTACTCAAGAGAGCATGTACCTTGTGCAGTTATTAAAAGGGGTAGACCGTAATAGCGCACATGTACCAGTAAAGATATACGAGGACAACCAAGGAGCTATAGCTCTATCCAAAACCCTGTATGCAGACAGAGAAGCAAGCATGTGGACATCAAGTATCACTTTATACGGTCTGCACATGCTGAGGGGAAGATATCTATAGAATATTGTCCTACTGAGGAAATGGTAGCTGATGTCCTAACCAAGCCTCTGACAAAGGCTAAACTTGACAAGTTCAAAGGATATCTGTTCGGGGGAGAAATGTAAATTGCAGGTGTAAATTGAACAACGCCAGAGTTATTCTTATTGAATGAATGAATGAAAAGTTTATTTTTGGACATGTTATTCTTCATATTTCTCCAAACAACTCACGGTATCTTGTTCCGTCAGACCAAACAATCATAACAACAAATTAAAAAAAATCTTAAAGGAAAAAACATTAAAAAAAAAATGTAAATAATAAATAAATAAATAAAAAAAGGAATTATAAACAAAAGGTCAAGAGCAATGTGTTTGGTTAGCAGACATGTCCAAAAAAGGAGTAGAGGGAAGCTTAGCTTATTGATCCCTACCCCCTTACATTTGTATTTGTTCTTCCATTAATATTACTAGATTTTACATAATTTAGTATATTACAATATAGAATATTCTTTTTACTTATATTAAAAGATTACAAGAAAAAACATGATTCACTTGACAGCAGTGAATATAGTACAGCACTACATGAATGAATGAATGAATGAATGAATGAAAACTTTATTTAACAGATTGCAGAATGGGTACAATACAGTACGGCTCAATACATACAATTGTTAAGGGGATGCAGACCTGAGAAAGACGTTTGTCTTGTTTCCATCAGGGTCCCCCATTTTCAATTCATATAGACATTTATGACATACACAACATACATGACATTTATGGCATAGGGACATATAGGTATTTAGTACTGATACATTTGTGACATAGGCGGTATTCAAATATACAGTACTGTTACCCCTAGATCCTGACAGAGTATATACATATGATGGGGAGGGGACTGTACATTAGGAGGGGGTGGGTGGGTGGGAGGGAAATATACATACGGCGGGGAGGGAATATATACATGCGGTGGGGAGGAGACTGTCTATTAGGAGGTGGTGGGGGTTTTGGGCATTTACGGTGGCCAGTTTCGAATTGCAGCCTCCCGTAGGTGCTCTTTAAGAGCGGTTTTGAATGTGGGCAGGGATTCACATTCCTTTACAGCTTTGGGTAGGGCGTTCCACATTGTTGTGGCATAATTGCGAAACGTGTTTAGTCCCTTGTTTGAGCCGAATCTGGGTTTCACATGATTTGTTGAGCTTCCTCTGGTGTAGTGGTTGTGGTATTCACTGACCTTTGGGAAGTATTTTGACATGTACATGGGCACCCCGGTCGTATAGTGTATCTTGTAGACCAGGCCCATTGCAAGTTGCTGTACTCTGTCGTCTACTCTAAGCCATCCTAGGTTGGCAAAGTGGGCAGGGGTGAGGTGGGTTCTGGGGTTCAGGTCAAGCAGTAGTCTGACCAGTTTGTTTTGTGATGTTTGTAATTTTGTTTTAAGCGCCTTTGAGGTGCTTTGGTACCATGAGGTGGATGCATAGTCATAGTACCCTTGAATGAGTGCTCCTGCCAGAGTCTTCAGGGTATTCTTGTTTACCAGAGAGGAGATCCGGTACAAGAATCTAGTTCGTTGGTTGACTTTTTTTATTACATTGGATGCCATTTTGTCACAGGAAAGATTTGCCTCTAGGATGGAATCCAGGTAGGTAATTTCGTCTTTCCTTGTGACAATATTGTCACCCACTGTAACTGAGAATCCGTCGGTCTTGCTGAGTTTGTTATTTGAACCGAAGAGAATGGACTCTGTTTTGCCCATGTGTAATGATAGTTTGTTATCAGCGAGCCATATGCAGATTTTGCCTAGTTCCGTGCTGAGGGTTTTTTCAACCTGCAATTTGTTCTTGTCAGAGACCAGCAGGGCTGAGTCGTCCGCAAACAGGAACAAATTGCAGTCACAGGCTGACGACATGTCATTTGCATAAATTAGGAAGAGTAGCAATCCTAGTATGCTTCCTTGTGGAACACCACAGCTCACTGTGAGGGGGGGGGATAGAGTACCGTTTACCTACACAATATAACATAACTTTGTTTATCCTCATTACTCATTTCTGTATTTTTCTAATGTGTATTTTTTTAGCTGCTTGTGCCACACTACGTTTAGACGGAGAGGGTCTGAACAGAAACCGCAAAAGTCGTCTTGCGGTCTCACTTTAAATTTTGCGTTTAGACTAGCGTTTTGGGATGGAATTCTGCGTGCAGACGACGCTGTAACGACGGAGCCCCATTGTCACACGATTGGCGCATATGTCACATGACGTGCTGTGAAGACCCGCCCTACTCTGCCTCTGATTCGCAGACTGTGGGTGGGGAATGTGATTGGACCAAAGCAGAGTCACTCACAGACAGTGGGTCCAGTACTAATAGTTGTGATAGCCGCGGGACAGATTCTTGTGTATTTAAAAGTACTGCCAATGTAGCCTTCAGGTGATCGCCATGGATAGAATCAGACATGCTTTGTTTACGCTTCTAGGCTACTGGCGCATGCCTGTGATGTAAGCAGTACGCGCGACGAGAGCCTTGACAACCCTTTCGTCATCGTTTTATGCGGTTTGACAGTTTAGATCAGGGGTGTCCAACCTTTTTTGAACCAAGATCTACTTTTTTATTTACCACCTAGCCCGAGATGATAGCGCAAAGGTTTATTGTTTCTAGGAATTCCACCCTGGAAGGTGGTCTCACTTTTTTACGGTTTCATCCCGTAAAAACGCTGTTTCCGTATAAACGAAAGGCACATCCGAAAAAATATTTTTGCGGATTCACCTGCTAGCGTTTCCGTCTAAACAGGGCCTCAGTTTGATGTATTCGGGTAAATTATTCCACAACTTCACTCCACACACCGATATGCACATGCTTTTCAGCGTGGTGTGTACCATTGGTTGTTTGAGATTCCCTCTCCCTCTTAAATTATATTCTCCTTCCCTGTCTCTGAACCATTTTTGAATGTTGCCTGATTAGCTTGTATCTGGCTTTGTATACAATGAGGGCAGTTTTGTAATCCACTAGGTCCATACATTTCAATGCTTGTAGCTTTATAAATAAGTTATTGATGTGTTCATAATATCCTACATTGTTGATTATTCTTATTGCTTTTTTTTGCATGGTGCATATTGGCTGTAGAGTGCTTTTGTAGGTATTACCCCACACCTCTGCACAGTAGCTCATGGTAGGAAAAGTGTTCAGTACAGTGCATGCAGTGTTTTTTGGTTTAGAATGTGTCTTATCTTGCATAAAACACCAACACTCCGTGCCAATTTAGTCCTGACATATTTGATATGAGGTTTCCAGTTGAGTTTGTGGTCTATTATCACACCCAGAAATGTATTCTCAAATACCCTCTCCAGTTTAATACTATCAATCCTTAGTTCAACCGGTGTATTTACTTGTATATCACGTTTACCAAATATCATGATTTTTTTTTTTTATATTTAATGATAATTTATTTACATCAAACCACACTTTCAGCTTGGTTAGCTCAGCTGCGACATCCTTTAAAAGCATTTGGAGGTTCTCTCCCTCACAGAAGACATTTGTATCGTCAGCAAAAATGAAATTTTTCAATATTTTAGACGCATTACCTATATCATTTATATACAGTATGAATCGTTTTGGGCCCAGAATTGACCCTTGCGGCACACCACAGATTATGTTTGACTGAGTGGACCTGTACTCCCCTAACTGCACAAACTGCTGTCTTTGTTCTAAGTAACTCTTTAACCATTTGAGCCCTACTCCTCTGATCCCATACCTTTCCAATTTTAGTAGCAGAATATCATGATTTATAGTGTCAAACGCCTTCTTCAGATCTATGAAGACCCCTATTGCAAACTTCTTATTATCAATTATGCTTGTCAGTTCTTCTACTAGGTCCATTAGTGCCAATGGCGTTGAATGATTCGATCTAAATCCATATTGACTGTCTATAAGTAATGCGTGTTTATCAATGAAACTGTCCAATCGTGCAGCAAATACCTTTTCCATTATCTTTGAGAACTGGGAAAGGAGAGAAACCGGCCTGTAGTTGGTGAATAGATTTTTCTCACCGGCTTTGAAGATCGGTATCACTTTTGCAGTTTTCATTTTGGTGGGGAAGGCACCCAGTTTGAATGAGAGGTTACAAATATGCACTAAAGGGTCTGCTATGGCTATTATTACTTGCTTAATTAAGGTCATGTCAATGCCGTTCCAATCTGTTGATGTTTTATTCTTAAAATTGTTCACAGTATCCATAATTTCATTTTTATCCGTATTTCTCAAGAAGATAGTACTTGGGTTTTTATTGATGTTGTTGATGGTGTTGTTGTGTATTTTTTTTTATCTTGTGTAACACTGTAGAGAGAGCAATCAACATGTCTTTGAGTGGGAGTGTTGAGCATATTTTGTATTGGTGGACAAAGTCATGTGTCTTCTCCTGTATGACATCACTGTGTGCATGCGTACAACAGACAAGGTGTTTTGATATAAAAGAGCATGCGCACTAAATAAACGCCCCTTAGCCTAGATGAAACTCAGTCCATGTGGTCGTGTCTATTTCTTCATGTCGAATGCTAATTACTTTGGTTGACTGCACACGTGGAGACTTCTGCTGACAAAAATGTCTCACGCAACACGTTCCACATTGATGTGGCATAATTGCGAAACGTGTTTAGTCCCTTGTTTGAGCCGAATCTGGGTTTAACATGATTTGTGGAGCTCCCTCTGGTGTTGTGATCGTGGTATTCACTGACCTTTGGGAAGTATTTTGACATGTACATGCACTGGCGCCTACATAATAGAGCATGGGGAGCATCTGCTCCACCAGTATTGAACTTGGGGGTGCAAACGTGTGCTTTTGCACCCCCACTTTTTGATCATATGAAAAATATGATATATCCCCCCCCCCCAATATATAAATCTAACCATAACTACGTAATTTCAATCAAATTAATAATACGCAATGACACTTAATAGCAAGTTTTTAAGTTTCCAAAGATTGCGACCCCCCCCCTGCCCCCCCATATGGTTTGATCCAGTGCCTCCCACCCCCAGCAGACAGTGGCGCACGGCGCTGCAGGTAGGCTGAGTGTAAATATCAAAGGCCATACCGAGTGTGTCATTGGTGGCAGGCAGGCTTTTCCAGTAAGTTGTTCAAACAAAGGATTATGTTAGACATGTCTTTACTATTGAGTGGTAGAACTTCTACCACGCAATACAATCAAAGTGTTTCACGGTCCCGAAATGCCATCTGGTCATACCGTAAATCCTCTAATAATAATAATAATAATAACGTTTCCCTCTGGTTGGCGTTAGCTTTAGCGCTAGCCGCTAGCTAACGTTGTCATATTATCTAGATATGTGGTGTCAGCTGGATGACGTTGACTTCGTTTGCAAATGTTAACGTTCGCTATCTATATGGCAGACGAGGCTGGCGTTGTCCAGTTGACACATTACAGACGCTATGAGCCTAAATTCTTATCCCAACCCATGTTTAACGCGGAAGCAAACATGGGTTGGGATAAGAATTTAGGCTCATAGCGTCTGTAATCAACTGGACAACCTTTAGACGGTTCCAACTTCAGTGTGTGAATTACGTTAATCCCACAATTACTCAACTGCACTCAATATTTAAATACCAATGCTAGTCTAAATAAATGTAAACAGACAATGTACGCATTAAAAATATAATAATAATAATAATAATAATAATAATAATAATAATAATAATAATAATAATAATAATAATAATAATAATAATAATAATAATAATAATAATAATAATAATAATAATAATAATAATAATAATAATAATAATAATAATAATAATAATAATAATAATAATAATAATAATAATAATAATAATAATAATAATGCAATAAAAGTCTGAAAATGAAGGGATTATGTCCATGAGTGTAATTTTTTTAAATTAAGGCCTGCCTCTTATAAGCCTCTCTAATAAAGGCCTGGTGCTCTTTGCAGCTGAGGTAAATAGAAGACCCGTCCTATATTTGAGGATTTACGGTAAATCAAGATTTTCAATTATCTTAAGGTACAATACCTGAAATGAAAATGTGTGTGTGTGTGTGTGTGTCCAGCCAACCAGGTAACATGGCAGAAAAAAGAAAGAATACAGACATCAGAGCATTTTTCAGTACACCAAAACGCAAAGTAAGAACCCTAGTAGCCTAATAGCTCAAAGACTTAAAGGGCGGGCTCCACAAATAATGGATTGCACGGTGTTAATTGCACCCTTACTTACAATTCATTATGAATTGTAAATGGGGGACCCTGATGTAAACAAGACAAAAGTCTTTCTCTGGTCTGCATCCCCTTAACAATTGTGTGTATTGAGCCGTACTATATTGTACCCATTCTGCAATATGTTAATAACATTTTTAATCAATCAATAACAGATTGTAAGTAAGGGTGCAATAGAAATGTTTCATAATGTTCAGTGTATTCATAAGTGTATTGCTCTCCTTAATGTAGAATGATATGGTGACCCATAGCACCGCTACTCACCCCAGCCCTTCTTGACTGCGCTTCACGATACCATCCATTACACTCACCCTCTCAAACTCACTCCACTCCACCCAAGGCACTTCGATGCCCCGAGTGGGAGTCGAACCCCGGTCTCTCACGCCGCAGGCAACAACACAGACCGCTATACCAAGAGGTGAATCCACTTCTAAGTAATGGGTTTATGCGTCTTTTGAGGATGTGAGAGTGAGTTTAACCCATAGCACCGCTACTCACCCCAGCCCTTCTTGACTGCGCTTCACGATACCATCCGTTACATATATATATAAAAAAAAGAATGATTGCACCCCCACATTCAACTATAACTAGGCGGCCATGTGTCGTGTAGTGTATCTTGTAGACCAGGCCCATTGCAAGTTGCTGTACTCTGTCGTCTACTCTAAGCCATCCTAGGTTGTCAAAGTGGGCAGGGGTGAGGTGGGTTCTAGGAGTAAGGTCAAGCAGTAGTCTGACCAGTTTGTTTTGAGATGTTTGTAATTTTGTTTTTAGCACCTTTGAGGTGCTTTGGTACCATGAGGTGCAAGCATAGTTGTAGTACCCTTGAATGAGTGCTCCTGCCAGAGTCTTCAGGGTATTCTTGTTTACCAGAGAGGAGATCCGGTACAAGAATCGAGTTCGTTGGTTGACTTTTTTTATTACATTGGATGCCATTTTGTCACAGATTAGCTTCTAGGATGGAACCCAGGTAGGTAATTTCATCTTTCCTTGTTACTGTATGTACTGTGTGGATTGATTGAACACTTTATTAAATGGGCCTGGTCTACAAGATACACTACACCACTAAGGTACCCATGTACATGTCGAAATACTTCCCAAAGGTCAGTGAATACCACGCCCACAACACCAGAGGGAGCTCCACAAATCATGTTCAACCCAGATTCGGCTCAAACAAGGGACTAAACACGTTTAGCAATTATGCCACAACAATGTGGAACGCCCTAACCACAGCCGTAAAGGAATGTGAATCACTACCCACCTTCAAAACCGCCCTCAAAGAGCACCTACGGGAGACTCCAATTAGAAACTGGCCACTGTAAATGTCCAATCCCCCCCACCGTATGTATATATTTTCTTTTAGGATCTCTGGGTAACAGTACTGTATATTTGCATATCGTATATGTCACAAATGTAACAGTACTATATACCTGTATGTCCCTATGTCATAAATATCATGAATTGAAAATGGGGGACCCTGATGTAAACAAGACGAAAGTCTTTCTCTGGTCTGCATCCCCTGTATTGTACCCATTCTGCAATCTGTTATAATAATAAAGTTTTCATTCATTCATACCACTGAGCAATAGTGCTAATCAGATGTACAGAGTTGTTGTATTAATATGTATCTATCCATATATATTGTGACATCCTCCAGGCATGACGCAGTATACAAGTAGATTTCTTGAACTGATTTGAATGAAGCTTGTCCATTCTCCATCCAAACCGTAAATACATACAAATGATACCATTAGCAATTGAAAGCCCATCAAAAACTTAGCTAACATCAACCGTCAACATATAACGAAAATCATCATCCATAGCAATCAAACCTTATTGGCTGCGTGCCAGTATAAGAGAACATCGATTGTGTTGTGTCTTTGTCCTTTTTCTTGTTATATTGTCTTGTGTTAGACAACTATTTTACTTGCTTGAATTGACCGCTAAGTCAAGACAGCCATCCATCAAGTCATGTCGGGTCTCAAAGAAAGGCGGAAACACGTCACCGGATATTAAGTGGGAAACAAGTCTTGTGAGACTAAATAATTGCACAAGCAAAAAGAAATCATGCACCACTCATATTATCTATATAAACCCATATGAAATACAATCCTGAGTATTATTATTAATATGCAAAAATAAACGTATACAATTGTTTGTATACATACCTGCATATAATCCTTTGTATATCTGTAGATACTAGCCTCTATCTATCTATACATTTTGTACATGTCCCTTACCTACTCTTACTAGTTACGCTGCTGGCCAGTATGACTTACTACCATAGTGTCTTTATACCTGTATCACTGTACTGTACATGTTAATACTATATCTGTACATATCCCTTACCTACTCTTACTATATATATATATGGGAGAAAAATAGAAAATGGGGATATTTATTAATTATTATTATTTATTTATTTATATATTTATATATCTATTTTTCTCCCATCCCAATTTCATATTTCCAATTCTTCCCTCCCCTGTCTTGAACGTTGCTAGACTATGCCTCCCACTGGTCGGCTGTAGTGAGGATAGAAGCCTTGCATCACGTGTCCCCTCCGGTACACGAGGAGGCAGCCTGTCGCATCTTTTCACCGCAGCAGCTCGAACTCTCAGTGGCGAGGAGTAACGCGTGGGAGGCTCACGCTGCCCCCGATACTTCCTGTTTCCGCCGCACCGGCATCACCAAACCGACTTGTAGGAATCGCTGTCCACAACGTCCAATCCCCACCCACCGGCTTTCCCACCCTCTAACACTGCCAATTGTGTTAGTATGACGACCGGCCAAGCCGGTAGCAACGCCGAGAGCTGGGCTCGATACCAGCATATCCTGCGTTAGTGGCGAGCGCCTTGCCCACTGCGCCACTCAGCCGTGCCACATAGAGGCAATTTCAATGTGCTTTACGTACATTGAAAAAGGTTACATCATATGGAATAGTTGATTTAAAAGGAATTAAAAAAAAATTAAAGAAACATGTCAAAGAATAAAGGAAAGGAAGGGGAAAAAACTAACAAAGAACAAAGACATTTTAAGCTGCTTTTATCAGTAGTCAATGCTGGGACACATTAAACAGTATATGTTATATACTATATGTATGATATATTCAGTATATGTGAAGGTCACCGCCCACAGTCAGGCTGAATTAAGGGGCCTCCTTCTGTGTGGTGAACAACATGAAAACATAAGGAAGGATTACATAATAAACATAGATGATGAAGTAAGGTTTAGTCGATATTCCAATGCTTGTACAGTTTCCCCCACCCACCTCCAATGTACAGTTCCCCCCACCCCCCACCTACCCAACCTCCTCCAATGTACAATTTCTACGTCAAATGTATATACTCTCTTTTTTAGACTCTTTTTGTATCACAAACAGTACTGTATTTGTAAATCTGGTATGTCATAAATGTATAGATGTAGCAGTACTGTCTATCTGTATGTTGTGTATGTCATATATGTTATGATGAATTGAAAATGGGGGACCCTGATGTAAACAAGATGAAAATCTTTCTCTGGTTTGCCTCCCCTTAACAATTATGTGTATTGAGCTGTACTGTATTGTACCCATTCTGCAATCTGTTAATAAAGTTTTCAATTAATCAATCAATCATACACTGCACACTGAGGCCTACAACAAACTGACCGGATCTTCCTTTATTCATTATGTTGATTGTACTGTAGCACTATTTTACTCTGTCCATTCTATTGCATAATTTTACTATCTATTCTATTCTACTTTTCTATTATTGCACTGTATTATTTTACTCTGTCTATTGCTTTTTATTACAGGTTCAAAACTGTCAGGTATTAAACTGTGTGGGTATCAAACAAGAGACTGTCAGGCTTTAAAACTGTGTAGGAACCAGGCCTAGAACTGCACCCTGAGAGAGGGAACTGCACTCTGAGAGGAGAACTGCACCCTGAGAGGGAGGTTCGAAGGGTCAAAGTGGGTATAAGACAGGAGGGAAGACTGTCAAGTGTTAAACTGTGGATACCAAACAGAGAAGGTAAAGACGACTTTGAACTGTTGAACAGTAATCCAGAACTATTTTATTGCACTGTAAAAAAAAAGAATAATAATAATTTGCATGGAATAGCGCACAAACTAAAGTATGTCGAAATTAACTGGTTAGTCAGTCTTGGACTATAAACAATGCCTGTCAAATGAGCCATACTATTGTCTCCATAGCTATAATACAGACACACAATGGGTCCGCAAACATCGCTAAAATGGTCAATAACGCTGGCGCCATTGAGTAAAGATGGGAAAAGAGCGTGGCGGTCAATGAGTTAACAGGGACGGGGTTGAATGTGAACTAGATGAGGGAGGGAGGGACGTGAGTTTGTTTCTTCTCTGGTGTGAATCCTCATGTGTGTCTTTATATATGCCTTCCGAGTAAATCCTTTCCCACAAACTTCACGACTAAATGTCCCCCCCCCCCCCGAGTATGAGTTCTGATATGTACTTTTAAGTCACGTTTTGCACCAAATATTTTATCACAGGGTGCAACTATAGGGCTTTTCCCCAGTGTGGCTTCTCATGTGTCTATTCAGGTGTCCCTGTGTAATAAATCTTTTAGGACACAGGGTGCAACTATAGGGCTTTTCCCCAGTATGGCTTCTCATGTGAATATTCAGCTCTCTCTGTGTAATATATCTTTTAGGACACAGGGTGCAACTATAGGGGTTTTCCCCAGTATGGCTTCTCATGTGAATATTCAGGTGTCCGTGTGTAATATATCTTTTAGGACACAGGGTGCAACTATAGGGCTTTTCCCCAGTATGGCTTCTCATGTGAATATTCAGCTGTCCCTGTGTAATATATCTTTTAGGACACAGTGTGCAACTATAGGGCTTTTCCCCAGTATGGCTTCTCATGTGAATATTCAGCTCTCCCTGTGTAGTATATCTTTTAGGACACAGTGTGCAACTATAGGGCTTTTCCCCAGTATGGCTTCTCATGTGAATATTCAGCTGTCCCTGTGTAATATATCTTTTAGGACACAGTGTGCAACTATAGGGCTTTTCCCCAGTATGGCCTCTTATATGTTCTTTTAGGTGAGATTTTTGACTAAATCTTTTAGGACACAGGGTGCAACTATAGGGCTTTTCCCCAGTATGGCTTGTCATGTGAATATTCAGCTCTCCCCGTCTAATATATCTTTTAGGACACAGGGTGCAACTATAGGGCTTTTCCCCAGTATGGCTTCTCATGTGAATATTCAGGTTTCCCTGTGTAATATATCTTTTAGGACACAGTGTGCAACTATAGGGCTTTTCCCCAGTATGGCTTCTCATGTGAATATTCAGCTCTCCCTGTGTAATATAGCTTTTAGGACACAGGGTGCAACTATAGGGCTTTTCCCCAGTATGGCTTCTCATGTGACTATTCAGGTTTCTCTGTGTAATATATCTTTTAGGACACAGTGTGCAACTATAGGGCTTTTCCCCAGTATGGCTTCTCATGTGTCTATTCAGCTCTCCCTGTGTAATATATCTTTTAGGACACAGGGTGCAACTATAGGGCTTTTCCCCAGTGTGGCTTCTCATGTGAATATTCAGGTGTGCCCGTCTAATATATATTTTAGGACACAGTGTGCAACTATAGGGCTTTTCCCCAGTATGGCTTCTCATATGTGCTTCCAAGAGTGTAACGGCAGTATATTTCTTGCCACAAACAGTACATGTCCTGTGAGTTTGAAGGTGAAGTTTCAAGCTCTCTGTGGGTTCTAAATGTTTTCCACACAAACCACAGTCACTAGAATGGGCTTTAAGATGGGGCATTAAAGCTTTCCTATTAGGAAAACATTTCCCACACACTTTACAGCTCCAGGTCTCACATGGTATTTGGTTTGATAATTTCACCTCATGGGATGAAACCACAGAGCTCTTGAACTGGTTGCTGTTAGACAAACTCTGTCCTTTGTTTTTCTGTGTCTTCTTTGATGTCAGTGAGTTTAAACCAGGATGAGGTTCACTAGTCTCCAGCCAATCATCACTGTCATCAGTATCAGTTCCAGAACAGTCTGAAGAGAGGAGCTGGCCATCTGTAGTTGGTTCTAAATCACCAGCTAAGTTACTGACTGGTTCTGATAATCCACAGTCCTCTCCACCAGGTTCTGTTTTCATCTGTTCTGTTGAGGTGCTGGCTAGAGGCTCTGTCTCTCTGTTTTCCTCAGTCTGGGTTTGGTTAAACCATGAGGACTGAGGTGTCTCTTCATCATCTTCACTCTTCACAGGGACAGGGTTGAAAGTGAACTTGATACCAGCCTCCAGACCTTGAAGCTGCTCTCCCTCCTGACTGGTCCAGAGTTCCTCCTGTTCCTCTTTAATCTGTAGGAGCTCTGGGTCCTGGGTTTGGTTAAACCATGAGGACTGAGGTTTGTCTTCATAATGTTCACTCTTCACAGGGACAGGGCTGAATGTGAACTTGATGATACCAGCCTCCTCCAGACCTTGAAGCTGCTCTCCCTCCTGACTGGTCCAGAGTTCCTCCTGTTCCTCTTTCATCTGTAGGAGCTCTGTCTGCTCCTGGCTCAAACTGGGGCTCCTCTCCTGCTGCTCAGGGGGAACCTCCTCTTCACAGACAGAGAGCTGTGGGGGGTCTGGAGGGAGGCAGAATAATAACATGAATAGTTGTAATTGCTGTCACCATTGGAAAGCCACCCATTTTAAGAATTCACACATGTTCTTCCTGTGCCCCAAGACAGTTCAGTCAGCATGTTCTTCCTGTGCCCCAGGACAGTTCATTCAGTATGTTCTTCCTGTGCCCCAGGACAGTTCAGTCAGTGACAAAACTGAGGAAAACAAAAATAAACCACGTGAACTTTGGAAATTACTCAATTTGCAGTAAAAAACTTAAAACCAGGTTCGCAAACATAAACATAAAGACGGACAACACGCTCATCACAGACAAACTGGATGTAGCCAATTACTTAAACACTTTCTTCACAAACATAGCCACAACACTGGTAAACAAACTACCCTCCCACTCAGGGCAGTATGGGGTAGAACACATAGTAGCATACTACAAGAACCTAGGCGTCCACAAAGACGACTTCAAACTGGAAATGGTAACTACAGATGAGGTACTCAAAAAACTGAGCGCCCTCCAACCGAACAAGGCCACTGGCCATGACAACATCCCCTCAAAATTCCTCAGAGACTCAGCAGCCGCCATCACCCCAGTCATCACACACATAATAAACCTCTCCATAAAACAGGGACACGTCCCCAAGGACTTCAAAATTGCGAGAGTAACACCCCTGCACAAAAAGGGCAGCAAATTAGACCCAGGCAACTACCGCCCTGTTTCTATCCTTACATCCATCTCGAAAGTTATGGAAAAAATAGTATACGAACAGGTCGAAAAGTACCTTGCGGAAAAAAATCTAATCTACGAATTCCAATCTGGCTTCAGAACATCCCACTCCACTGACACATGCCTTCTCTATTTGAACGACCACATCAAGCAAGAGGTGGACGCGGGCAAATACTGCGGCATGGTAATGCTGGACCTACAAAAGGCCTTCGACACTGTCAATCACACCATTCTGATTGACAAGCTAAAAGCAATTGGTTTTGATAGTTTATCAGTGAGCTGGATACAATCCTACCTGGAGGGGAGAGAACAGATGGTGGAGGTAAACGGTACCCTATCCCCCCCCCTCACAGTGAACTGTAGTGTTCCACAAGGAAGCATACTAGGACCGCTACTGTTCCTAATTTATGCAAATGACATGTCGTCAGCTTGTGACTGCAACTTGTTCCTGTTTGCAGACAACTCAGCCCTGCTGGTCTCTGACAAGAACAAGTTACAGGTTGAAAAAACCCTCAGCTCGGAACTAGGCAAAATCTGCATATGGCTCGCCGACAACAAACTATCATTACACATGGGCAAAACAGAGTCCATTCTCTTCGGTTCAAATAACAAACTCAGCAAGACCGACGGCTTCTCAGTTACAGTGGGTGACAATATTGTCACAAGGAAAGATGAAATTACCTACCTGGGTTCCATCCTAGAGGCTAATCTCTCCTGTGACAAAATGGCATCCAATGTAATAAAAAAGTCAACCAACGAACTCGATTCTTGTACCGGATCTCCTCTCTGGTAAACAAGAATACCCTGAAGACTCTGGCAGGAGCACTCATTCAAGGGTACTACGACTATGCTTGCACCTCATGGTACCAAAGCACCTCAAAGGCACTAAAAACAAAATTACAAACATCTCAAAACAAACTAGTCAGACTACTGCTTGACCTGACTCCTAGAACTAGGGATGCACGATATTGCTTTTTTGACACCGATACCGATAACTTTATGCTCATCAAGCCGATAACCGATATTTATTGTATTATAAAAAAAAATTAATGTATATATATTTTTTTTTGATAAAAAAAAATAAAATCAACATGAAACAAAACATATCACAATACAATAATAATACATAAAAAGACTTCCCAGGAAAATAACTTAACACCAACTTAAATGTGACCTAACCAGACAACAGAAACAAAAGCCAAGACAACAGTTTTGACTGATAAAGTGACCATATTTATTTTTCCAAATGAAAATTCACAATCCGTCAACAACTTATAATACATCCAACCTAAGACGCTCAAAGCTTTTTGTTCTTCTTTTTTCAAAGCGGAGCCTTGAAAAAAAGGCTTTGAGTGGACACATCACCACCTCACATCACCACCACAACAACAAGTCACCTGCAACATCACCACCGGCACGGTGTTAAAAGCTCACGACGACGGCGCGAGCACGCTTGTACCTATTGACGAGTCGTTTGCTAAATTAAAGAAGTTTGACAGAAATGACCCAAGGGCTCAAGCCGCTAGCTTTTAAGCAGTCCTTGGTGGTGCAAATTAACCTGCCTACTACGGAGCAATAAGTGACTGCATATTCAACCAAGGGTTGCATCCCAGCCATGAAAGGGGCTAGCTTTGCTTAGCTCCTCGCGTCGTCGTAGGCTTCTAAGTTAACACAATAACACACCATCGTAGCGGTGGTGATGCCGCAGATGACCCGTCAGGCTGGATGTATTACAAGTTGTTGCCCTTTTCCCTCCTTGTGGAACTTCTGCATTGCATTTATTACAAATAGCAAGCAAACTTTTTCCTCTGAAATTCCGAGTACCGACGCGGCCATCTTTGTTGTTGTCGTCCGCGCTGCTTCCAGAAACTTGCGTGGCTACGTCACAGCCAAGAAAGGGAGCTATTAATAGCGTTATCGGGTTTATCGGGATGACGTCATAATTGCTGATATCGGCCCGATAATTATCGGCCCGATAATTATCGTGCATCCCTACCTAGAACCCACCTCACCCCTGCCCACTTTGCCAACCTAGGATGGCTTAGATTAGACGACAGAGTACAGCAACTTGCAATAGGCCTGGTCTACAAGATACACTACACGACCAAGGTACCCATGTACATGTCAAAATACTTCCCAAAGGTCAGTGAATACTACGATCACAAAACCAGAGGGATCTCCACAAATCATGTTAAACCCAGATTCGGCTCAAACAAGGGACTAAACACGTTTCGCAATTATGCCACATCGATGTGGAACGCCCTACCCAAAGCTGTAAAGGAATGTGCAGACTGAACTGTTCTGGAGCACAGGAGGAACATACTGACTGAACTGTCCTGGAGCACAGGAAGAACATACTGACTGAACTGTCCTGGGGCACAGGAAGAACATACTGACTGAACTGTCCTGGGGCACAGCAGGAAGAACATACTGACTGAACTGTCCTGGGGCACAGGAAGAACATACTGACTGAACTGTCCTGGGGCACAGCAGGAAGAACATACTGACTGAACTGTCCTGGGGCACAGGAAGAACATACTGACTGAACTGTCCTGGAGCACAGGAAGAACATACTGACTGAACTGTCCTGGGGCACAGGAAGAACATAGTAACTGAACTGTCCTGGAGCACAGGAAGAACATAGTGACTGAACTGTCCTGGAGCACAGGAAGAACATAGTGACTGAACTGTCCTGGAGCACAGGAAGAACATAGATGGTGAAAAAACTAGGTAGTTCACTATGTCGGCCCATGATTAAAATGACATAAATGACGCAACATACAGATATATATCATGACATAAATGACATACAGGTATACAGTACTGTTACATTTGTGACATACAAGATATGCAAATATACAGTAGTTAAACAGAGATCTTAACAGAAAATATATACATACGAGGGGGAGGAAACTGTACATTAGGAGGGAGTGGGTGGGTGGGAGGGGACATGTGTATTGTGAATTGTGTATTGTGAAAGCCAAGGTAGGTGATTCAATAACGTTACTAGATCAACTGATCTTTACATTCGAATTTTTTTTCAAATAGTCTACTAGTACAAATGTTTGGATCAAAATGCTGATCGGTACTTTGGTAGTTCGTTCAGACGGGAGAGGAGAGGGGGTGTTTGCCTCCTTTCCTCAGACAATTCTTTGCACTCTTCTCCCTGATTTGTAATAGCTTTTGGCAATCTGAAGTACTCTAAATGCTTTTCCCGGTCCGACCGATTAGTACAGCCAAAAACACAACAATAATTGACCCTTTTGAGCAACAATGACCAGGAACAGTTGTGAGTTCGGTTGCGTTGTAAACATTCAGTATCTCCAAAATGGTCGACTTCCGGTTTGATGACGCGCCGTGAAAACGCGTGCGTACTACGACACAGTACATAAGCTACAGTCTAGACATGTGTATGGCTGGGAGCTTTATACAATTAAACTCTTACACTAAACCAAAATAAAATCAAAACATTACTTAAAACAGAAATGGTAAACTAGCGCCACCTGCTGAACATAGCAGGAAATGCCACAGTGCATATAGAGTTAGCAGGTAAATTAATTTACATTGATAAACATACAATATGCATGGAGCCACATACCTGCAGAAGACACATAAAACAACATCGCTGGAGTCTTCTCTTCATCATCTTCACTCTTCACAGGGACAGGGTTGAATGTGAACTTGATGATACCAGCCTCCTCCAGACCTTGAAGCTGCTCTCCCTCCTGACTGGTCCAGAGTTCCTCCTGTTCCTCTTTCATCTGTAGGAGCTCTGTCTGCTCCTGGCTCAGACTGGGGCTCCTCTCCTGCTGCTCAGGGGGAACCTCCTCTTCACAGACAGAGAGCTGTGGGGGGTCTGGAGGGAGGCAGAATAATAACATGAATAGTTGTAATTGCTGTCACCATTGGAAAGCCACCCATTTTAAGAATTCACACATGTTCTTCCTGTGCCCCAGGACAGTTCAGTCAGTATGTTCTTCCTGTGCTCCAGGACAGTTCAGTCAGTATGTTCTTCCTGTGCTCCAGGACATACCTCGTTGTATCAGACACGTCACACATATCATAATGTTCAACTTCACACACAGCAAACTGTAGTTGATCATCACATTGCCTCGTTTGCTAGCTCGTCGCCACATGCAGAGAGGACGAGCCACATGCTCGTAACGCATTTGTTGATTTCATTATAGCCTACATTTAGTTATAATCAATAATATGTGTTACAAAGGGTCAGATTAAACCGAATATATATATTTATTACTTGAGATATATTGTATAATATTTGTATATCGTCTGATATCCCTTGTATATTCTTTGTATATATACACGGAATATCCCTTTACCTAGGTACAGGCCAGACCATAATATTCGTTCTCCTATTGGACAGCGACCCCTAGGCGCCAACGGCCATACCCCCAATGGCAAGTTCAAAGCCACCGCCAAGACATGTCTCAACATGTCCAGGTTTGCGCAGTAATACGAGACAGAACTGAGGTTGGCACTAGATTATTCACCTTACGTATAAATACGTCGCAGGTGGATACAACAGCACTTAGACCAAAACGTTGAAGCCTTCACCACGATACAACGTGCCGTGAAGTGGGCCCCTTTGCCCCTAAATAGAGCCTTGAGAACCGCGTGCGAATAGATAGCTAAAGTGTCAGAGTTTAACGCTGTATCGTCGAGTTCGACTTATTCTATTGTGAAGTAATAGTCTATTATTTATAGTGTATCGTGCGGCTACCGTTCTACAGTGACCAGCATTACCACCGGTTCGTCGTACTCTAGCTAGTGCACTTATCCAGGCTGGGCGGCCTAAACTCGTGCCGCCATCCGAGGAGTCCTAGACGAGAACCGTTGGATATGTACACCGGAGAACCTACACCGGCGAATGCAGAGCCTTTTCCGGCTGGATTATATTGCTTTGGTACTGTGGCTGCTGGAGCAGAGAACCGTCTACCCCACTGCTGTGTGGGATCTACCCTGTGAGGAGCACCATCGAGCCCGCCTCTAGGACCACAGAGGCTGGCTAGCTTTCATCCATGCTGTCGTGCATACTGGAGTATAGCTGTTGCTTTGTCTACGGACCAAGGGATTACTGCACTGGCTCCTGTATCTGGAGCCTCGTTATTCCGTGTTGATCCAGACTTTGCTCCCGAACATTCCTCTCCCCTGCTGGCTTACAACCGGAGGGAACCCCTTAGTATCTCCAGCTGACTACGAGTGTGCCTTATGTAATTCTTATGCTACAGGTGGCGTCAGTTATACCCATCTTATTATGCTCATGGACAGGGGAGGAAACTAACTTTTTGGCTTACCAGCCAACTGGCGAGTATCTGATTTTTTTTACCAGCCAAACAGATTTTTTACCAGACAAAAAAAATAGCTAATTGTGATAATTACTTCTTTGTATGTCAAGCCGTGTCAATGTTGTGTATGCATCTGGGTAGGCACACTGTGCCTTTAAGACAGCACGGTGGTCTTACGACAGTGCTGTGAAGTACCGTCAAGTGTTGTGGTAACGTCAGTTGGGTTGGTGTGCTGTTGTGCACAGTGCACTGGTTGAGCTAGCCCCTTTCGTGACTGCGATGTGCAAGCCAGGGGCTTTTGAGCATGAAATAAAATGTCTAACCTTACGTCGTAGTCCGGTGCTTTTTTGGAAACATTATAGTCATAACAGATACACCTAGCTGGCTGCTTTGAGCACACGGGGCTAACGTTAGCTAGCAAGCAGCTATAGCTAAAACGCTAACTAGAAGCTAACCACTGTATACAGTTCCAGTAGACTAACATTACACCTCTGTGATTTAAATGTGTCCTTAGTAACTTATACTCGAGGGTTGTACTAGGGTTGGATGCAGTTCCCCGTTGGTCAGTCTGTCTGTTTTCCATCTTCTGCTGTGTTTAACGTTATCTGTTTGCGAGTGCTCCTGATGGCTAGCCTAGTACCGCGGGACTTTTATTATTATATGTCCGCGGGTTGGCCAGTACTGCGCAAATGTTTATTAAACATTATATGTCCGCGGGTGGTCTTGTGCAGTGCTCTCGTGGCACTGTCAACTAAAGCGAACACTCAGAAGACGCGCACCGTTTGCCAGTGCAGTGATTGCAGAATGTTTTATTTTTTTGTATACTCGCCAGCAGGGGAGGAAACTTTTTGGCTTACCAGCCAACTGGCGGGTATCTGATTTTTTTTACCAGCCAAACGTAAAAAATACCAGCATTTGGCCAGTAAAGTGGCCTAATTTCCTCCCCTGCTCATGGACTTACGCTCTTGACTTACTTAAGTGTTCTTCGCCTTACAAGCGCATTCATAATTCTCAATCTGTAACCTATCGTTGCTGCTCTAATAATAAATACCTCTAAATAGAACTTTCTTTGTCAAGCCGTATTCTTGTGTGGGTGTTCACCAGATATACCGTGTACTGTATGGCCAGTAATTAAAGTACATAACTAAGTAGTGGTTTAATGATACCATACTCTCAATACAGTCAGGGAATTGTACCCCTCAGTTACAATATGCATTACTATGTGACACGGCAGTCAACCAACAGTTGCATATGATTAAAAAATGTCAACACTCACTCACCCCGTCTCTCGTTGTGCCTATCCGTTTTGTACCTGCGAGAACAGCGGGGTCGTCTGGTTGGTTCGACTTTGATATCCCCATTGGAACAGGTGGACGTCTGCAAGGCTCGCAACGGTAGCAGCAGACTGGGGATGCTCTTTGTGGTTCAATCAATAAAGTGTACATTGTGTACGTTCAATCAATGTTATCTCTCGTACAGAGGCTAGACTACTAGACTATAATGTCGCACCTCAGCCAGGAGAATTTAACTTTCCACTCGGGCCTGAACGCTCGACATTTCTGTTTCTTTTCCGCGGGAGCCACCACGGCATCGGCGGTTTCTGTGACTTCAGAAGACTCATCTTCATTGTCATTATTATTAGACCTGCTTGTGCTTGGTTTCATGAAATATTTGTTAAGCTTAGCTTGTTTGGCCATCTCTCTCTCTGGCTCGTATACCCGTTTGTCGTTATGGTGGCCAGACAGGCTCAAAAAAAGAAAGAAAAAAAATATTCACATCTGAGCGGCGCCATCCGCGCTTTATCAGAGTGAAGCAACAATGAAACAAATGTAATGATTGTTTCGTTCATCGCATAGGCTATTTAATTTTAGCCTATTTTAATACAATTCAAATAATAAAATTGTGCTTAGAGGAATTATTTTCACCGGACATTATGACAGGAGAGATTTAAATATTCGGACTTCAACATATTTTGCCGGTCAAATACCGGTAATTACCGGCTAACGGAAACGCTGCCTGGAGCACAGGAAGAACATAGTGACTGAACTGTCCTGGAGCACAGGAAGAACATACTGACTGAACTGTCCTGGAGCACAGGAAGAACATAGATGGTGAAAAAACTAGGTAGTTCACTATGTCTGCCCATGATTAAAATGACATAAATGACGCAACATACAGATATATATCATGACATAAATGACATACAGGTATACAGTACTGTTACATTTGTGACATACAAGATATGCAAATATACAGTAGTTAAACGGAGATCTTAACAGAAAATATATACATACGAGGGGGAGGAAACTGTACATTAGGAGGGAGTGGGTGGGTGGGAGGGGACATGTGTATTGCTTTTCCCGGTCCGACCGATTAGTACAGCCAAAACTAGGGCTGGGCGATAAAACAATAACGATAACTATCGCGATAAATTATTTCCTCGAAATAAACATGAAACGTGGTTGCAAAGTTTCGATATATCGATTTTCCAAGCTTGGCTCTGTTCAGCCTCGGCTCAACACACTCACTAACAACAACCAACCTTACGTGATGACGTGCTACGCACAACAGCTAACAACCAATCAGTGAAGGAGATGGCCGAGATCGACGGAGACCCGGAAGGAGACCCAGAGCGGTAGGACCATAACTACTCACTCAACAACAAGGCTTGCTAGGCTAATTAGCTTGCACGGCGTTGTTTTATATATTTACGTGCCGAGTATGTGTGTGTGGTGAATTCTGAGGCCACGTTTATAGTAGTGGGGGTATACAGTGGTAGTCGTTTCAATATATTGTGGCGGAAGAGAGTATTTTAGTGTGATATTTAGCACATTGTCATGGAATACACCGCGTAGAAGCAACAGGCTGGCTAGGTTAACTAGCTTGCACGGCACTGTTTTATATATTTACGTGCCGAGTATGTGTGTGTTTTGAATTCTGAGGCCACGTTTATAATAGTGTGGGAGTGGACGTCGTTTCAATATATTGTGGCGGAAGAGAGTATTTTAGTGTCATATTTATTGTCATGAGATACTCCGCTTGTCGGCTAACTGCTAACGTGCGAGGACTGATGACGACATCAACTCGACTTGAGACATTCGCAGCAGCATATTAGAAGTTAATTAAACTTGACAGACATTATATCGACGATAATTATCGATTAGGGGTGGGACGATACATCAATCCAGATCGATATATCGATCTATTATCAATAATCAAATAGGATCGATGCAACGTAAAAAGATCGATTCATATTGCGATACTCTTATTTTGAAAATCCCACAAGTCATATCCGCCGGCGCCCAGTAGTGTGAAACTCTGTGTAGACATTACAGCAGAGCAGCGTCTAAGTATTTTGCGACCCGATATAAGTCTGTGCAGTTTTTTCCCCGCAATGGGTCAAATGCATCTAACATGATTTGCATCGTCGCCATTCCTTTATGCCCACGTTGTAGTCTATTTGCCATCCCATAGAGCCCCATTGTGAACCCGGAAATTTCGGAACCACCAAAGTTTTATGATGGATATGGATAGTACGGGTCCCCAGCACTCAGAAACTGCCGGATGCTAAGTTGTAAATGTTGGGCAACTTTTTTTATTTGCATAATTAGCACACATTTGCATAATCGCCTAAATGGGAAAATCTCAGAAACTACTTGATCAATTTCAACAATGTTGGAGTTGTTTTGGGGGTTGTTCAGGATGCTGAATCCATTTATGATACTTAAGAGAAGAAAAAAGTTTCAAAATTGCAATATTGACTGGAATTTACCAAATGTCTACAAATTTTGGTGCAATTTTTTAATGAATTTTCAGTTTATAAATGTTTCAGAAGATGCTGAATTTATAGATAATTTTCATGGAATTTTCAATTGTAAAGAGAATGATAATAATAATAATAATAACTTTAATTTGTAGAGCGCCTAATGGGGTACTCTAGGCGCTTATGCTTGGTTACTGGGGTAACTGCTGCAGTTGAGCTCTGCCATGAGTCCACGTGGCAGCAGAGCAGTTTGCTGCCACAACTAGAAACTATTCTATTGGATTTTTGTATGTGACTGTTACCTTATAAAATGTCCTCAGAACCCCAGTTCATAGCCTTGACTGAGACTTCAGTGCGCTAATCTTTAACGCAAAACTTCCAAGTGAGTAGTGGCTAATTTGCACCATGATCTTATTCCTACTGTGGCAACGAGCAACTACAGCTGGAGCAAATACAGACCCCTGATTTTCAAGGATTGTTGTTTCAATGCAAGTAAGTTGAGAAAATAGAAAGAGATACACAAACTAGTTTTATTACTATCCAATAATAACAAACACTGAATATAATATGATCACAAGCTGTAGTAAGCTAGCTCTTAGGGTTAACGTTAGCCATCTGACGGTAACTAATGTTAATGCATAGCTACAGTAGTTAGCTATGTTAGCAATGTACACTGTGACCTCTTTTTTACTCTTTTTTACTTCTAATTTTTACTATGTTTTTATTTCATACTTATCTTGTCATGCACAGTCTCTGGAGCGCAACAGTAAGAAGCATTTTGTACAAAAGTATTCTGTACTTCTGTATGACAACTATTAAAGAAACTTGAAACTTGAACTTGAAACTTGTATGTCATGACATGCATGTGTGATTATTACCTGTTATTACCTAGCCTCGCGTCACCAGGCTCTATCCCTCATCACACAGAGAAGCATCAAGTTTGATTCTAAATATTGTAGAGTATTCATATGGTACTTTTGCTCTACTTAATGTAGAATTGTGTGATAGAAGATCTGAGGCACTGAGGCAGAGAAAGAGACCCAAAAGGTAGGCCTAATGCAAATACCAGTCAAGTTCAATAACATGGGAAATACATGTTTTCATTGGAATAGTGAACAGCCCATCCGAAATGTACATCCTGGCAATGTATCCATATTGCTCTGTAATGTAGAGTGTGTGGTAGTGCAGAGACGGAGGATACAAATAGTGCATTCTTCTTTTGTTAATTTCAGATTGACATGTCAATTAAGAAATGCCTATTCGAGCCCTGTGATGGCAAGGACAATGACTTCAAGACATCTGGACCAAAAGGCATTACAGCTTTGCTTCAGAGGAGTGAAGAGCTTGACGATTCAGCTACAACTGAGACTGTATTGAACATCATTGCTACCCATGGTGTGTCAGCCTCAGCCTCTGTAGTTTGTCACAAATCATGTTATGGCTCTAAGTCTAGAAATGCAACCAAACGCAAGCTCAGCTCATCTGATGGTCAGCTAGGGAAACGTATGTCTCGTTCTCATGCCTTTGAGTTTTCTAAACAATGTCTGTTTTGTGGTATCATTTGCGAACCCAAAGACAACAAACACCCTGATAGATGGAAGCCAGTGAAACAATGCCGGACTGTTGAGAGACCAGGAATGCCATCCTTCAAAAACATCATCTTGTCTAAATGTGATGAGCGCCAGGATCAATGGGCTGAGGAAGTGGCTCTACGGGTAAATGCCATCCTGGACCTGCATGCAGCTGATGCCCAGTATAGTATCACACCAAGTGCTACGATGACTTCAAGAGAGTTTCCTCAAGTGCAAGTTCCCAGTGCAGACCGTTTGATAGCTGTTTAGCTGCTGTCATTGACCACATGAATGCAGACAAGTCATCAACCTGGTCAGAGTTACATGATATATATGTAGCCAACTCCGGGCACCTCTGCAGTAAGCAGATGCTATCTAACTTGTGTGACTTTTATAGTGATGCTGTAGCTGTCATGAGGGTGGAAGGGTGCCAGACTATTGGTTTTAGACATTCCATGAGTAAGTCACTCAAACTGGTAAAACGAGATAAAACCACTGCCGTTGATGAAGTTATCACCAAGCTTGTGAAGAGAGTGCAAGCTGAGGTGCAGAATATTCCCTTGCACCGTGAATATGACCTTGGCAGCTTCCAGCATGACAAGATCATACAAGCCACAAGTCCATCCCTTTTGAAGTTTGTCTCCTGTCTGGTATCAAAGGAATGAAAAGTGACCAAACCATCACTTACACTCTCTCAGTGCATCCAGCAGCACATCAGTGAGAGCTGGAATCAGACAACTCTGGGGCTTGCCGTAAGCGCAGAGCTGGTCAAGAATCTTAACGAGCATGGCATTGTCACCACCTACGATGAAGTCATACGGTTCCGGAAGTCAGCTGCCAAATATGCTTCAGAGGACCCAGAGAAGTATCTGCGCACAGTTGGCTTGGAGAGGCAGATTGGCCCCATCCACAGTTGTGGTGACACTTTTGATCTTGTGGTCTTCACACCGAACGGTTGCCGCACGACTCATGCCATGGCCACTCAGTTTGTGCAGAATCCTGCAGGTATTCTGTTCCCTGGAGGAGCCACTGCTGGTGGTGGGGTCATGTCACTAAAACGACCTCGTCTGACAAAGCTTGACGCTGGGAAACTCTGTCTGGCTCACAAGAGCAGTTTTGTGAACGAACATTACACAGGCCCCAAGAAGATGACACCACCAGCTCTGAAAGAAGTCCCAAAAACTGATGCTATCCAAGATGCCATCACACAGAGTGTGTCAAGAGCACAGAAGAAGGATGCTGCTTGGCTCTCGCAGCTCCACTCTTCCCCTGGACTGGTCAGCATACAATACTGTGCAAGATCGCAGTGATGATAACAGAGCTCTAAAACTGAAGACCATAAGTGTCTTTGGACCACTACTTGACTCCCCACCTGCGCACCCTGATACAGTGCTTAGTACAATGGCCTACTTAGACACTCAAGCAACTCGCTATGAGCCAAAGCCATATAACGTTTGATATGCAGCTGTATGTGGTCGCTTGCCTCATCAAGTGGAGTGATCCGAAGCGATGGCCTTCAGTGACTCTCAGACCTGGGATGATGCACACACTCATGTCATTCATCGGCTCAATCAGAAAACTGAAGAGAAGAAGAAGCGCATATTGTTATGTTGTGGCGTATATGCTTGAGTAATGTAAATACCTTTCTTTTGTTATTTCTGTTTTATTAAGCTATGTTATTGTATTAAGGAACACAGTTTGACCAGTTTGTGTTTTTCCAATTTGCTGTGACGTTACAGGTATTAAATAAAAGAGCGGATGCCCTTCACATCTGAGTCTTTGTCTTGACAACGCAGATCTTTATACACCTGCCTATCTACTGTACTATGACAATATGACATTACCATAGGAACTATTTGGGGTCAGTAGAGATATTGTGGATACATAATGTCTGTGCTGTCCAAATGTAATAATTTTAGTGTCCTCTAAAACATTCTAATTGACTGAAAATGCACCAAAATTGCACAAAAAATTAGTACAAATTTGGTAAATTCCAGTAAATATAGCAATTTTTTGTATCATCAATGGATTCAGCATCCCGAATAACCCCCAAAACCACTCCAACATTGTTGAAATTGATCAAGTAGTTTCCGAGATTTGTCCATTTAGGTGATTATGCAAATGTGTGCTAATTATGCAAATAAAAAAAATTGCCCAACATGTACAACTTAGCATCCGGCAGTTTCTAAGTGCTGGTGACCCATACTATCCATATCTATCATAAAAGTTTGGTGGTTCCAAAATGTCCGGGTTCATTGTGTTGGCAAATAGACTATTGCGTGGGCAGATCTAAATTAACGTTATGTTGGCTGCTTAAGCTAAGCAGCTAACGTGAGAGAGAACAGGAGAGGGGAGAGGGGACTTGGGAAGGAGGAGGGGTGAGGGCATTCTACCTTTCTGTGGGGGACTGGGGGAGGGGCATTCTGTGTGTGTGCGTGTGTCTGTGTGTGTGTGTTTGTGTTACTGAGGATGGACAGATAATGTTGATATTTAAACATGATCATCATGCAACATAAAACAATTGTAGGAACAATTTGGGAGAGGAAGGGGTTTTAGCTTGCGTGTTGTGAGTTCCAAAACATTTTACTTAAAGTTTAAAGCGCAATATATAAAAACGTGGCACTTTACAGTGAACAGGAGGTCTATTTGTATTAAAAACAATAGATTGTTTTTCATTTAAATGTCTGGAAGAGCTCAAAAATAAAAACGTCAATTGATATTTCTGTAGCCTTTTTTTAGTTGATCTAAATGTGACTGATTGTGTTAAATGGGCACACACAGGGAGCGAAATTAACTTTTTGACTCACCGGCCAGTGGCGGGTAGATGGGAAGAGTCTACCCGCCAAGCATATTTCTTACCTGCCAATATATATTTTATATATAAAATTTTTTTTTAAATAAAATATATATTATATAATCATACTTGTAGTTGTATTATCTGCGAGACATCGCCACCACGCAATAAGTCAAAATGCTTGCTATCTGCAAACAGCTCCACTGTCTGTTTTGGCTGTGTTGCTCTTCTAGAAAAATAATCCTTTCAGGGTTGCCTATTGAAATACTGTACAATTTCCTACTGTACACTTTCCTGATTAATTGAAATGGGGGACCCTGATGTAAACAAGACGAAAGTCTTTCTCTGGTCTGCATCCCCTTAACAATTGTGTGTATTGAGCTGTACTGTATTGTACCCATTCTGCAATCTGTTAATAAAGTTTTCAATCAATCAATCACACCTCCAGTACAGAAACATTGTTTGAGTTTGCGTGTCAGGTAGACCATTGATTGACAGTCGAGTCTGCCAATTACATCACATCGCTTGCACTCCGGTGCTGCAGCTGGACCCATTGCCCACCTCTGCTGTTGATAACGCTAGCCAAGTTATTATACACACAGATACACAGTGGGCCAGTGACTTTGGTGTAGGGGTGTAACAATGCATCGATCCTAAGGGGTAAATTCAACTGCATCGATTTGAAAATGTTAGAATAGATTATCGCAATTTTAATGTGTACACGTTATGTTATTGTCATGTCCGTTACAGCCAACACACCGACATACGCTACTGCATCAACGTTATGATTAACAAAGCAAGGCATTCGTTTTGTTGCATTAACGTTATATTACTATTGCCATCGATAAATCTAGGTGTTCTAAAATCTATTGCTATTGGTAAGAGAGACTATAATAAGTTGGTGTCTCGGAAAACGAGAGCCCTGATCGCGGAGTTTCAGGAAGTAAACAAGAAAAATGAGAGCTTCCGATTGGTCATTTGCTTTATTTCCCATGAAACCAGTCACTTCACTCTACTGTGATTGGACCGTTGGCTTGAGTGCAATGTGGGACTTGTAGTTTTCTAACGATCTCGCAGCGGAGGAAAAAAAAGACGAGAGAGGCTGAATGAATGAATGAATGAATGAATGAATGAATGAATGAATGAAAACTTTATTTAACAGATTGCAGAATGGGTACAATACAGTACGGCTCAATACATACAATTGTTAAGGGGATGCAGACCTGAGAAAGACGTTTGTCTTGTTTCCATCAGGGTCCCCCATTTTCAATTCATATAGACATATATGACATACATGACATACAGATAGTCAGTACTGCTACATCTATACATTTATGACATACCAGATTTGCAAATACAGTACTGTTTGTGATACAGAAGGAGTCAAGAAAAGGGAGTATATACATTTGACGTAGAAACTGTACATTGGAGGAGGTTGGGTGGGGGGGGTTGGGTACATTGGGATATTGACAACCATACTGGGTAATTTACATTGGAGGTGGTTGGGGGGGGGGGGGGGCCGGGGGGCACACTGTATAAACAAGTAACACTGTACATTGAGGGGGGGGGGGGAGGAGACACTGTACAAACAAACACAATTGTACATTGAACTATTGACAAAACCATACTAGGTAAATGACTGTACATTGGAGGGGGTTGGGTTAGGATATTTACAGGGGCCAGTGTTGAATTGCAGTCTCCCGTAGGTGTCCCTTGAGAGAGGTTTTGAAAGTGGGTAGTGATCCACATTCCTTTACAGCTTTGGGTAGGGCGTTCCACATTGATGTGGCATAATTGCGAAACGTGTTTAGTCCCTTATTTGAGCCGAATCTGGGTTTAACATGATTTGTGGAGCTCCCTCTGGTGTTGTGATCGTGGTATTCACTGACCTTTGGGAAGTATTTTGACATGTACATGGGTACCTTGGTCGTGTAGTGTATCTTGTAGACCAGGCCCATTGCAAGTTGTTGTACTCTGTCGTCTACTCTAAGCCATCCTAGGTTGTCAAAGTGGGCAGGGGTGAGGTGGGTTCTAGGAGTAAGGTCAAGCAGTAGTCTTACCAGTTTGTTTTGAGATGTTTGTAATTTAGTTTTTAGCGCCTTTGAGGTGCTTTGGTACCATGAGGTGCAAGCATAGTCGTAGTACCCCTGAATGAGTGCTCCTGCCAGAGTCTTCAGGGTGTTCTTGTTTACCAGAGAGGAGATCCGGTACAAGAATCGAGTTCGTTGGTTGACTTTTTTTATTACATTGGATGCCATTTTGTCACAGGAGAGATTAGCCTCTAGGATGGAACCCAGGTAGGTAATTTCATCTTTCCTTGTGACAATATTGTCACCCACTGTAACTGAGAAGCCGTCGGTCTTGCTGAGTTTGTTATTTGAACCGAAGAGAATGGACTCTGTTTTGCCCATGTGTAATGATAGTTTGTTATCAGCGAGCCATATGCAGATTCTGCCTAGTTCCGAGCTGAGGGTTATAATCTGTATTCGCACAGCGTGCGCGTAATTGATTTTTACCGTTCGCATACAAATATTTTTAGGGGCCTGCTTATGAACTACACGTCTACACGCCACACGGCGGGCAGCCCTCTAAGTGTCATGCGCCAAAGGTAAAAACAGACCGCCCCTGGCGGGCGGCGGGCTTTAGTTTCGGTACCTGGGCACACAATATCGCCTCATATCGATCGCAGGCACCTGAATCTAATCGTATCATATCGTGGCAGACTTTGTGATATCGGCAAATATCGTATCGTTGTCCAAAGAATCGATATCGTATCGTATCGTGATGAAACTGGTGATTCCCACCCCTGTTATCGATATCGAATTATATGAAAATAATTTTATAATTTTATCGCGATAACGTTTTTGGTCATATCGCCCAGCCCTAGCCAAAACCACAACAATAATTGACCCTTTTGAGCAACAATGACCACGAACAGTTGTGAGTTCGGTTGCGTTGTAAACATTCAGTATCTCCAAAATGGTCGATGATGCGCCGTGAAAACGCGTGCGTACTACAACACAGTACATAAGCTACAGTCTAGACATGTGTATGGCTGGGAGCTTTATACAATTAAACTCTTACACTAAACCAAAATAAAATCAAAATATTACTTAAAACAAAAATGGTAAACTAGCGCCACCTGCTGAACATAGCAGGAAATGCCACAGTGCATAGAGTTAGCAGGTAAATTAATTTACATTGATAAACATACAATATGCATGGAGCTACATACCTGCAGAAGACACATAAAACAACATCGCTGGAGTCTTCTCTTCATCATCTTCACTCTTCACAGGGACAGGGCTGAATGTGAACTTGATGATATCAGCCTCCTGCAGACCTTGAAGCTGCTCTCCCTCCTGACTGGTCCAGAGTTCCTCCTGTTCCTCTTTCATCTGTAGGAGCTCTGGGTCCTGGGTTTGGTTAAACCATGAGGACTGAGGTTTCTCTTCATAATGTTCACTCTTCACAGGGACAGGGTTGAATGTGAACTTGATGATACCAGCCTCCTCCAGACCTTGAAGCTGCTCTCCCTCCTGACTGGTCCAGAGTTCCTCCTGTTCCTCTTTCATCTGTAGGAGCTCTGTCTGCTCCTGGCTCAGACTGGGGCTCCTCTCCTGCTGCTCAGGGGGAACCTCCTCTTCACAGACAGAGAGCTGTGGGGGGTCTGGAGGGAGGCAGAATAATAACATGAATAGTTGTAATTGCTGTCACCATTGAAAAGCCACCCATTTAAAGAATTCACACATGTTCTTCCTGTGCCCCAGGAGTCCAGTTCAGTCCAGGGCCGGATTAAGGACCGGGCCGTCCGGGCCGCGGCCCGTGGGCCTCTAGTGATGAGGGGCCTCCAAAAAAAAGATTTTCTTTTCATTTTTAATTAAACTTTTTTGGATGCCCCTCATCACTAGAGGCCCCAAATTTTTTTTAATTTTTTTTAACTTTAATTTAAAAAAAATTTGAAGGCCCCTCGTCACTAGAGGCCTTTTGGAGGCCCCTCGTCACAAGAGGCCCCAAATTAGTATTATTATTTTTTTAACTTTTATTTTTTATGGCGGCTACGTGGCGTAGTGGGCAAGGTGCTCGCCACGAAATGCTGGAGACGCTGGGCTCGTCAGTTCGAGCCCAGCGCTCCACATTTGCTTTCAGTTTAGCTGGTCGTCCGTACTAATACACATTAGGGGGTGGGAAACTGATGGGTGGGGATCGGGCGTTGTGGACAGCGACTCCTACAGGTCGGTTGGTGCGCCTGCGCAGTAGAATCAGGAAGTGTCGGGGGCAGCGTGAGCCTCCCACGCGTTACTCCTCGCCACTGAGAGATCGAGCTGCGCAGGTGAAAAGATGCGACTGCTGTTACCTCAAGTACCGGAGGGGACTTGTGCTATGTATGACTTAGTCCACATTGCAGCCGGCTTGTGGGAGGCAAGAAACAGCGTCCGTGACAGGGGAGGGTTGAATTGGATGATACGAAATTGGGATGGGAGAAAATATAGAAAATGGGAGAAAAAGTGGATAAAAAAAAAAAAAAAAAAAAATTTGGAGGCCCCTCGTCACTCCAGGCCTTTTGGAGGCCCCTCGTCACTAGAGGCCCCAAATTATTATTATTATTCTTTTTACTTTTATTTGATTTTTTTGGAGGCCCCTCGTCACTAGAGGCCCCAAATTCTTTTTTTTTTTTTTTTTTACTTTTATTTGATTTTTTTTGGGGGCCCCTCATCACTAGAGGCCTTAGATTTTATTTTTATTTTTTTTTTCTTATTTTGGAGATCGATGTCATACTGTGACACTGAAATGAAAACATATTTCATCAACTAAAATATACAGTACGTCACACCCTGCCGTCTGCAAGTGGCTAATCTTGAGTATTTTTTCTCCTCTTCATAAGAGTTTGAGGTTTTCCGTTTGAAGTAAAAACAGCAATAAAAAGTCAAAACTTGCATCTCCACATCCCAGCCCCGACGCCTGAATACTTTTACCAATGGATTTCCAGTTCCGCGTTTGCGTTCTGCGCTCTGATTGGCCACTGACGTTTCTGGTAGCGCCAATCGTGTGACGCCTCTTTCTTTCACCGGTTAAGCTTAGGCACTCTTTCGAAGTTGGTTAAGGTTAGAGTTTGTCTTAGAGCAGGGCGATAGAACACCAGCCCTGATTCCATACTCTAACCTTAACCAACTTCGAAAGAGTCGCCTAAGAAACGTCAGTCAATATTTCTATTGTATTTTTTTTCTTTTATACATACATACATACATACATACACATACATACATACATACATACATACATACATACATACATACATACATACATACATACATACATACATACATACATACATACATACAGCCCCAAACCCCCACCTAATAGACAGTCCCCTCCCCACCGTATGTATATTTCCCTCCCACCCACCCACCCCCTCCTAATGTACAGTCCCCTCCCCATCATATGTATATACTCTCTGTCAGGATCTATGGGTAACAGTACTGTATATTTGCATATCATATATGTCACAAATGTAACAGTACTATATAACTGTATGTCATGTATGTCCCTATGCCATAAATGTCATGATGTCATATATGTTGTGCATGTCATACATGTCACTATGAATTGAAAATGGGGGACCCTGATGTAAACAAGACAAACGTCTTTCTCTGGTCTGCATCCCCTTAACAATTGTGTGTATTGAGCCGTACTGTATTATTTGTACCCATTCTGCAATCTGTTAAATACAATTTTCATTAATTCATTAATTCACAGACAGTAACACAGGACAAAAACACATTTCAACCCCCTCCCTTCCCTAATTATAATTTAAATTGACATTCACGTAAAAGTAAGCTTACTATTCTAATATTATATTCTTGTCTCCAAAGTGTGTGCATGTTTTTTTTCTTCCTGAGGATGGCGCCATCCCCCCATCTAAACATGATGTGTTTCTTTTCTCTTCTTGATTGATTGATTGAAAACTTTATTAACAGATTGTAGAATGGGTACAGTACAGTACAGTACAGCTCAATACTTGTTAAGGGGATGGAGACCAGAGAAATACTTTCGTCTTGTTTACATCAGGGTCCGCCATTTTCAATTCATCATAACATATCATAACATATATGACATACATGACATACATATGTCATGACATACATGACATACAGATGGGAAGAATCTACCCGCCAAACATATTTCTTACCTGCCAAATTTTTTTGATTAAAAAATATATATATATTTTATATAATTTTTTTTTAAATAAAATATATATTATATAATCATATAGTTGATTATTGTAGTTGTATTATCTGCGAGACATCGCCACCACGCAATAAGTCAAAATGCTCGCTATCTGCAAACAGCTCCACTGTCTGTGTGTACTCTAGTAGCCTCCAGCTCCAAAAAGGATTCTCCTGTGCTGCAGCGGGACCCTATACTAATACTCTACATTCAGCATGCAAGGATTCTCCGGCGCTGCAGCTGGACCCTATTGGTATAATGTTAGGGTTCTTTGGTCAAATCACATTCATAAAGCCCTCAGCTACAATACGCATTGAATCAATGTTATAAGACATTGATATCAGGAGCTATCTGTAGCTACTGCTAGCCCGCTAGGTAACGTTAAGACAATTTAGTTTACTGGGACATATAGATCTAACGTGAGCTAGCTAACGTGAGCTAGCTAACGAGGGAATGGAGGTATTATGCACTCGAGTCGACTATTGCTGGAGCATTTGTTGATATCAGTAGCTAGCCAGCTAGATACCGTTAGACAATGCCTCGTCATGTATTAAACTAAAAGTGAATAGTTGACTGGGTCATTGTTTAAACAGTAACGGTAGCTCATGGAGGTCCGGTCTAGACTAGAGCAGACTGCCTCTGTGTTGATACGAGCAGAAGCCAATAGTATCCCGCTGCAGGGCTGGGCAGATATGACTTGTTGCCACGGTTTCTTTCAAAATAAGAGTATCATACGAACCGAATGCTGCTAACTGCCGGAGCCATCGATATTATGACTGGAGCTGCGCTTGGAGCGGAAATGAGACCCGCACAGATTTTCAAAATAAGAGTATCGTTATGAACTACACGTCTACACGCCACACGGCGGGCAGACCCCCCAGTGGCAAGCGCCAAAGGTAAAAACTGAGCGCCCCTGGCGGGCGGCGGGCTTTAATTTCGCCCCCTGCACTCAGGGCAGTATGGGGTAGAACACATAGTAGCATACTACAAGAACCTAGGCGTCCACAAAGACGACTTCAAACTGGAAATGGTAACTACAGATGAGGTACTCAAAAAACTGAGCCCCCTCCAACCGAACAAGGCCACTGGCCATGACAACATCCCCTCCAAATTCCTCAGAGACTCAGCAGCAGCCATCACCCCAGTCATCACACACATAATAAACCTCTCCATAAAACAGGGACACGTCCCCAAGGACTTCAAAATTGCGAGAGTAACACCCCTGCACAAAAAGGGCAGTAAATTAGACCCAGGCAACTACCGACCTGTTTCTATCCTTACATCCATCTCAAAAGTAATGGAAAAAATAGTATACGAACAGATCGAAAAGTACCTTGCGGAAAAAAATCTAATCTACGAATTCCAATCTGGCTTCAGAACATCCCACTCCACTGACAAATGCCTTCTCTATTTAAACGACCACATCAAACAAGAGGTGGACGCGGGCAAATACTGCGGCATGGTCATGCTGGACCTACAAAAGGCCTTCGACACTGTCAATCACACCATTCTGATTGACAAGCTAAAAGCAATTGGTTTTGATAGTCTATCAGTGAGCTGGATACAATCCTACCTGGAGGGGAGAGAACAGATGGTGGAGGTAAACGGTACCCTACCCCCCCCCCCCCCCCCCTCACAGTGAGCTGTGGTGTTCCACAAGGAAGCATACTAGGACCGCTACTATTCCTAATTTATGCAAATGACATGTCGTCAGCTTGTGACTGCAACTTGTTCCTGTTTGCGGACGACTCAGCCCTGCTGGTCTCTGACAAGAACAAGTTACAGGTTGAAAAAGCCCTCAGCTCAGAACTAGGCAAAATCTGCATATGGCTCGCCGACAACAAACTATCATTACACATGGGCAAAACAGAGTCCATTCTCTTCGGTTCAAATAACAAACTCAGCAAGACCGACGGCTTCTCGGTTACAGTGGGTGACAATATTGTCACAAGGAAAGATCGAAATTACCTACCTGGGTTCCATCCTAGAGGCTAATCTTTCCTGTGACAAAATGGCATCCAATGTAATAAAAAAAAGTCAACCAACGAACTTGATTCTTGTACCGATCTCCTCTCTGGTAAACAAGAATACCCTGAAGACTCTAGCAGGAGCACTCATTCAAGGGTACTACGACTATGCTTGCACCTCATGGTACCAAAGCACCTCAAAGGCACTAAAAAACAAATTACAAACATCTCAAAACAAGCTAGTCAGACTACTGCTTGACCTGACTCCTAGAACCCACCTCACCCCTGCCCACTTTGACAACCTAGGATGGCTTAGAGTAGACGACAGAGTACAGCAACTTGCAATGGTCCTGGTCTACAAGATACACTACGCGACCAAGGTACCCATGTACATGTCAAAATACTTCCCAAAGGTCAGTGAATACCACGATCACAACACCAGAGGGAGCTCCACAAATCATGTTAAACCCAGATTCGGCTCAAACAAGGGACTAAACACGTTTCGCAATTATGCCACATCAATGTGGAACGCCCTACCCAAAGCTGTAAAGGAATGTGAATCACTACCCACTTTCAAAAACACTCTCAAAAAACACCTACGGGAGACTGCAATTCGAAACTGGCCCCTACAAATGTCCTAACCCAGTTGCACAGTAAATGACCAAGTATGGCTTTGTCAGTATTCCAATGTACAATGTACAGTGTCCCCCCCCCCCCCCACCTCCAATGTACAGCCCCCACCCACCCACCCCCACCCACCCAACCTCCTCCAATGTACAGTTTCTACGTCAAATGTATATACACTCTTTTTCTGGACACTTTTGTATCACAAACAGTACTGTATTTGCAAATCTGATATGTCATAAATGTATAGATGTAGCAGTACTGTCTATCTGTATGTCATGTATGTCATAAATGTTATGATGAATTGAAAATGGGGGACCCTGATGTAAACTAGACGAAAGTCTTTCTCTGGTCTGCATCCCCTTAACAATTGTATGTATTGAGCTGTACTGTACTGTACCCATTCTGCAATCTGTTAATAAACTTTTCAATCAATCAATCAATTGATAAACATACAATATGCATGGAGCCACATACCTGCAGAAGACACATAAAACAACATCGCTGGAGTCTTCTGGTCGCTGCACATCTTGCATACTGAAAGGAAATACCTTCATATAACCTAAGTTCTTTTATTGAATGTCGGCGAGGTGAACAGAGAGTTGAGACAGAGTCAGATGGCAGTCTGCAGAGTTTTACTGAACCGTCACAGCACAATCCGGACCACGCACCTCCGCACACAGAGCGAGCCAGTGCCAAGTGGTGGTGTCGTCAATACATCGTCACATCATTTATACATTTCTCGTCTCCACCCTTCCTCCTGGCTTAATGATTGATAGCTGTCATGTCATAGTTTGAGGACAAAGGATCTTAGATGGGAAGCGGAGTAGGAGGAGGGGCTGCCTTCAATATGGAAAAGCAGTCCCCTGCCTCCTTACCACCGTTCGCCTTATCGCCCCTCTCCACGGTACATCATATAATTGGTGTGTGTGCGTAGTTAAAGCTATATGTTCCAACGTTCTTGGAAGAATAACTGTGTCTTTGTATTAGGATTTGCATAACTGAAAAACCTATCAATTATCTGTGAGTGTTCTGACGTGCCAGAGAGAGAGATTTTGCATGTGTGCGCGTGCTTGTGCGCCGGCCAGTCGTCAGACGCGTGTCTGTGAGAAGGGAGCCTCAGGATGGATGCAGAACGGGGTCATCAGGTCATATTCAGGCAGGATGAGAGCACAGACACAGAGCCACTGCTCCAGGCCCCATCAGGAATATTATACATTGGGGCCTTTAGATATAAGATATTACCAGACATTATGAACTGATATACCCATCAATGAACTAAAAACCTATCAATACCTACATGTACTAGGTAAATTAAACACTTCATTAGTTTCTTCACCATAATAACTCATAACTACATGTACTAGGTAAATTAAACACTTCATTAGTTTCTTCACCATAATAACTCATAACTACATGTACTAGGTAAATTAAACAATTCATTAGTTTCTTCACCATAATAACTCATAACTACATGTACTAGGTAAATTAAACAATTCATTCGTTTCTTCACCATAATGAATGAATGAATGAATGAAAACTTTATTTAACAGATTGCAGAATGGGTACAATACAGTACGGCTCAATACATACAATTGTTAAGGGGATGCAGACCTGAGAAAGACGTTTGTCTTGTTTCCATCAGGGTCCCCCATTTTCAATTCATATAGAAAAAAACATGCCATATAATAACTCATAACTACATGTACTAGGTAAATTAAACACTTCATTAGTTTCTTCACCATAATAACTCATAACTACATGTACTAAATTAAACAATTCATTCGTTTTTTTCACCAGAATAATAACTCTGAGAACAGAGATAATGGAATCTGCATGGAGTGGCCGTAGCAATCACTAACCTACCCATAAAACTAGAACTAGTGGTCAAATTAGCACAAATGTCATAAAACCATGTAATAAAATGAACGTTAAGCATTATGTATTACAAGTTAAAACTTAAATGAGTTACATTTAGCAGAAACGAGTGAAATAAGGAGCTATATTTCAAACTGAAGCACCTCCCCTCAGCATGGCGAGAACGCCAGGTAGTTTGCAGGCTGTTTGACGAGGAAATGGGCAAAGACACAGCTCGTCACGGATTGGCCAAACGCGTCAGTGGCCAATCAGAGAGCGTCAGTCAGTGCCAATCAGAGAGCGTCTCCGAGAAATGCGGCTTGTTTTGGTAATCACGCGGGACGAACAGGGACAGACAGCGCGATATGCAATGAGGTGGTGTGACAGGATCTCACTGCCACCTAGTGGTAGCTGTTGTTACTGTATGTACTGTGTGGTTTGAATTGATTGATTGAAAACTTTATTAACAGATTGCAGAATGGGTACAATACAGTACAGCTCAATACACACAATTGTTAAGGCGATGCAGACCAGAGAAAGACTTTCGTCTTGTTTACATCGGGGGTATACGGTGTGGGTGGGTGGGGAACACTGTACAACTGTACAAGCAAAACTGTACATTGGAATATTGACAAAACCATACTTGGTCATTTACTGTACATTGGAGGGGGTTGGGTTAGGACATTTACAGGGGCCAGTTTTGAATTGCAGTCTCCCGTAGGTGTTCTTTGAGAGTGGTTTTGAAAGTGGGTAGTGATTCACATTCCTTTACCGCTTTGGGTAGGGCGTTCTGTTGAGCATATTTTGTATTGGTGGACAAAGTCATGTGTCTGCTCCTGTATAACATCACTGTGTGCATGCGTACAACAGACAAGGTGTTTTGATATAAAAGAGCATGCGCACTAAATAAACGCCCCTTAGCCTAATAATAATAATAATAATAATAATAATAATAATAATAATAATAACTTTATTTGTATAGCACTTTTCATACAGAGGTTGCAGTTCAAAGTGCTTCACAACAGTAAAAAATACAGGCATAAGCGAGCATAAAAAGATAGACAGGTAGAATCACAGTGTTTCACATTAGGATCTAGCATCCCAATAGGCTCTCCGCTTACAGTTTTCAGTAACACAAATAGTAAAAATAGTTTAAAATGATTCAGTTTAAAAATAGTAAAATAAAAATAAAATAAAATAAAATAAAAATTATAAAATAGAACGGACATAAAAAATACAGGCATGAGCGAGCATAGCAAGATATGGCAAGTGACAACAATGCATAAAGTTTACAGACAATCCATGCTGATTGATCTGCCATAAGCAAGTGAAAGTTTACAGACAATCCATGCTGATTGATCTGCCATAAGCAAGTGAAGATTACAGTCTGTTCTAACAAACCAAACTGCCATGTATTAAAGTTTACAGACAATCCATGCTGATTGATCTGCCATAAGCATAAGATTACAGTCTGTTCTAACAAACCAAACTGCTACAGCCAGGACACAGTTAACCTGGTTCTACTAACAGCCAGGACACAGTTAACCTGGTTCTACTACAGCCAGGACACAGTTAACCTGGTTCTACTAACAGCCAGGACACAGTTAACCTGGTTCTACTACAGCCAGGACACAGTTAACCTGGTTCTACAACAGCCAGGACACAGTTAACCTGGTTCTACTACAGCCAGGACACAGTTAACCTGGTTCTACAATGCTACAGCCAGGACACAGTTAACCTGGTTCTACTACTACAGCCAGGACACAGTTAACCTGGTTCTACAACAGCCAGGACACAGTTAACCTGGTTCTACTACAGCCAGGACACAGTTAACCTGGTTCTACAATGCTACAGCCAGGACACAGTTAACCTGGTTCACTAACCGACGGACATAAAAAAAAAAAAAAAAAAAACAGGCATGAGCGAGCATAGCGAATAATAAGAATAGTTTAAAATGATTCAGTTTAAAAATAGTCATCAGTAAGAAGTAAAAAGTGCAATAGCCGACACATGAATTTGATAGGCAGTGTAAAAGAGTAGGCAGGGCAAGAATAAATACAAGTTGTGTCAGGATATCCCTGATGTTTCCTCTTGCCACTAGGTGGTAGCAGATATCTATCAGTGAAATGCCTGAGCAAAGAGATAGGTTTTAAGCTGTCTTTTAAAGATGTCTAGCGAGTTGGCTTCCCTGATGTTTTGGGGTAGTTTGTTCCATAGTTTTGGGGCATAGTTGATAAAGGCTGCATTACCGATCCTCTTTTGACTGCTTCTGGGAGCCTCTAGTAGTCCAGCAGCTGATGATCGCAGTGTTCTTGCTGGTGTGTAATTTATTAGAGTGTTGGCGATGTAGCTAGGTCCCTGTCCATTTAGAGCTTTGTATGTAAGGAGAAGGACCTTAAAGTCAATTCTAAATGTTACAGGAAGCCAGTGTAAAGCGGCTAAGACTGGACTAATGTGTCAAGTCAAGTCAAGTCAAGAGTTTTAATTGTCACGGCATACAGGTATACAATGAAATGCGGGTGGTCTTGCCCGCAACGATGTGCAATACAGTGGTACATATAATAGAATCAAAAGAAGAAACAACATTGTGCAGTAACAGGTAGCAGGTAACATGGAGTGACATCTCGGTATCTGTACATAGTTATTTACAGCGCATGTGTGACATGCTAGTTAGCTTTGGTAGTGCAATACACTGTTCCTGTTATTCTAATTTAAAGTGTCCTTTCCTTTGGCCATAAGTGTGCGTGTGTGCGACATGAGTGTGTGCCCGCTCATTTTAAAGTGTTAAGTGGCTGCTCGTGTGTGAGCGTGCACAGTGTGCGTGTCGTGTGTGTGTTCATGTGTGCTTGTGTGTGGACAGTTCAATGTTCTGAGCACTCAATGTACATTGTTCATGGCTCTGATGGCCTGGGGGAAGAAGCTGAGCCTAAGCCGCTCTGTCCTAGTAGCTGGGATTTGCAGGCGTCTGCCTGACCTCAACAGCTGAAAATGTGCTCTCTCCTTTTGGTTCTAGTTAGCAGTCGGGCTGCAGAGTTTTGGATTAGCTGAAGCCTCTCTGTGGTTTTCTTAGGGAGACCTGTGAAAAGTGCATTACAGTAGTCTAGCCGGCTAGATATGAATTCATGAATTAGCTTCTCAGCATCGTTCTGATTAATAAATGGTCGTACTTTTGCTATATTTCTGAGATGGAAGAACAATGTTTTCGTCACTTTGCTAATATGAGAATTGAAGTTCAGTTCTGAATCTATGACAACCCCAAGACTAGTGACCTCAGATTTGATCCAAGGGGTTAGTCCCCCCAGGTTCTTTATTAATGTTTCTTTTTTAGTTTTGGAGCCGATAATTAGAATTTCAGTTTTGTTCTCGTTTAGTTTCAGGAAGTTCTTACTCATCCATTTATTTATTGCCAGTAAGCAGTCTGTAATGGAGCTAATCGCTGTATCATTTGGTTCAGCAGATATGTACAGTTGTGTATCATCCGCATAGCTATGGAAATCTACATTATGTTCTCTGATGATATCACCCAGCGGTAACATGTAAAGGGAGAAGAGTAAAGGACCTAAGCAACTCCCTTGTGCAACTCCATAGTTGTTGTCGTATATATCAGACATGTGATCTCCTAGTTTAACATAGAATTTCCTCCCTCTGATGTATGTTTTAAACCAGCCTAGCACATGGTCTGAGAAACCGACATGGTTTTCAAGACGATCGATTAGAATATCGTGATCGATTGTATCAAATGCTGCACTGAGATCTAACAGGATAAGGATGGAGATCTTATTCTCGTCAGAGTTTAATCTGAGGTCACTGATTATTTTGGTGAGGGCAGTTTCAGTGCTATGATATTTTCTGAATCCTGACTGAAATTCTTCTAAGATGTTGTTTTCTTCAAGAAAGGAATTTATTTGAACTGAAACTATCTTTTCAAGTACTTTACTAATGAATGGTAGGTTGGATATTGGACGATAATTTGCCATTTCATTACTATCCAAGTTAGGTTTTTTTAGTAATGGCTTTACAACTGCTGTTTTAAAGGCATCCGGGAAAATACCAGTCCTAAGGGAAGTGTTTATGATATCTAGCACAGGGCTTGAAACACTATTAAATACCTGTTTGAAGAAAGCTGTAGGTATAGGGTCAATGTCTGAGGTGGAGGAGTTACATTCTGAGACAGTTTTGCAGAGTACATCTAATGTGATGCATGTGAAACTTCTCATGGTTACATTGCACGGTTTGCCGCAATCAACTTTATTTCCATCATGAGTAATGCTGGCCCTGATCAAGGTTATTTTGTTGTTAAAGAATAGTGCAAGTTCTTCACACTTAACCGTTGATGACTGAGGAGGTGTAGGGGCAGTGTTGAGTAGTACATTAATAGTGGAAAAGAGGATTCTGGAGTTTCCAGCATTTTCTGTAATGATTTTAGAGAAGTAATCTTTCCTTGCTAAGCGGATGGTTTTATTATAAGCAGTTAAAGCATCTTTGTATATATCACAGCATATGGTGGTTTTTGTTTTTCTCCATTTTCGCTCCGCTGCACGACATTTCCTTTTTTCTTCGTTGACCGTATTATAGTTTAACCAGGGCGAGGCTCTAGTTTTCTTCTTTTTCGTTTTTAATGGGGCGACAGAATTTAATATAGATGACATTGCATCATTGATATTTTCTACCATTTCATTTAGAGAGCAGTCATGATTGTGTGCAGGTTCATGTAGTCTGATAAGATCAATGAACTTTGATTCAGCTTTGTCGTTTAGGAGCCTCTTTTTAACTATGATTTCTTTTTTTGTTTTAGTAAGGGTTATTTGAGTATCAAAAAATATACAGTGATGGTCGGAGAGAGGTAATTCAGTTATTGAGATATTTGTTATGCTTAGCCCAGTTGTTGTTATAACTAAGTCTAGTGTATTCCCAAGCCGGTGAGTTGCATTTGTTATATGCTGTATTAGGTCAAAGCTATCCAGTAGATTTTTTAGTTCCATAGTTTTGGAGTCTGTTTTCTTATTAAAATGGATGTTCAGGTCTCCATTTAGGATCACCTTATCATATCCGGTAACTAGTGCTGTCAGGCGATTAAAAAAATGAATCTAATTAATTACAGGATTTGTAATTAATTAATCTAATTAATCGCATTTTAATCGCATAACCATTTTATGCCTGATATTCTATATTATATAATCATATTTCAAATTGCATGTGTCCGGATGGCAGAATTCAGTACTGTATCTACAAAACCTTCTGTTTAATCATCTTCCATCTATTAATTTGCTTAGATTTTTCAGGTCTGGTCAATTTGAGCATGGTGTTATTCACAGTCAAAGATACAAACAAATTTATTGATATTCTCATTTGGTTCATTACAATTTACTCAAAATAAAATTTTCACCGCGCAGATTGATTGATTGAATGAAAATGTTATTAACAGATTGCAGAATGGGTACAATACAGTACGGCACACAATTGTTAAGGGGATGCAGACCAGGGTGCAACTTGCACCGTGCAATCCAATTTTGTGGATCTAGCCCACAGTATTTCTGACACTGGGAATACATTCCCTGAGATTCATAGATGTCCCTAGAATCAGATACCAAGAACATGCAAATGGACCATATTAAAAAATAAAAAAGTCTGTAAATGTGTATTCTACATTCTTATGGAATGAATGAGATACAAAAAAAATATTATTATATAAAAAAAAAAAAAAAAATTTTTTTTTGTAATTAATTTTGAGTTAATTTTCATAACGCGATAATTTGCTGTGTAATTAATTAATCTAATTAACGCGATAAACTGACAGCCCTACCGGTAACACATAGTGAGATCAGTTCAGAGAGCTCCTGTATAAATACTGGTGAGTGTCTAGGCGGGCGGTATATTGTGATTCTGTTTTTAGTTCAATGGCAAGATATTCCATTGACATGAACTCGCCTAGTTCTGTGATTCTAAACAAGAGTTTTGAGGAGAAGATTGCTGCAACTCCTCCGCCCCTTTTATTTTTCCTGGGTATTTGAAAAAAGTTATAGTCTGGTGGACAAGCTTCTATCATTATTGATGTAGCTGTGTCATTATTTAGCCATGTCTCTACTAGGCAGATGCAATCTAAGTTATTTTCTTTAATCAGATCATTTACTAAGAAAGTTTTATTATTCAAATCTGACATTTAGGAGAGCTAATTTTATTTGTTGGACTTCTTTAGAGGAAGTCTGCTTTGGCTTGACCGTGATGGCCCTGAGGTTAATAGCAGGTAAACGCATTGATGGTGTATATTTTTCACCATGCCATTGGCTGGTTAGGATTACTTGTATGTTTTGAGAGATGGCATGGCAATTGTGCTATTCTGTACCGTACTGACTGTTCTGTGCTTTCGGGGACATTTGATCAGACGAGATGGCCTTGTGTGATATGGGGGGGGACGGGGGGGACGGGACGTCTTGTGCTGCTGTAATCCGCGGTGAGATTGTGTCCTTCATGATTATCTCTCGTGCTGGTGTGAGCTTAATATTCTTGGAGGCCATCAAGGCATGACGCATGTTTGCTGATAGGAGCTTTGAACCTAAGCGATTTGGGAAGAAGCCATTTCTTTGAAAACGTTCTGGGTTATTCCAGAAAACATTGAAGTTGTCAATGAATTTCAGGTCGTGTACGAGACATGCAGCCCCTAACCATGAATAAAAATTTAGGAGTCGACTAAATGCTTCCTGTCCTCTGCGAAAGCATGCAATTGGTCCACTGATGGACACATCAGTGTTTGTGTACACAAACTGATGTTTGTCTAGTGTGTTCATTAAACGTGTGAAATCGTCTTTCAAAGTCTCTGTGCCAGTCTTCTTTCGCAGGATGTCAAACGATCCAGAGTGAATGACAATTTTTCTTATTCCCGGTCTGATTAGTGTTGGAAGTTTTTCGGCCAGCTCTTTGACAGATGTATTGTCTAGACAGATATTTTCTGTGTTTGCCATCTCCACATACCTTGTTGTGGAATCTCCAATCAGTATACAGTCTATTTTCTGTGTGAGGTTAGCATTTTTCTTTCCAACAGTTTTGGGGCCGTTTGTTTTTGGGCTAGGCCTAGTCTGCCGGTTCTTTCCACAGTCCTGTGGCCTTGGTGAAGCCTCGTTAGCCTTCTCAATAGCCGGCATGTTAACGCTGGTCCCGTAACTTCGGCGTTGGCTACCGCGACGTTCTCGGCGCATGATAGTCTCTTCGCTGTTAGCCGTTCGCTCGGTCTGGGTCGTGTTTGCTAGCCGTGTCGCTAGTGGCTCTGTTTTCCTCGTCGTCTCGTCGTTAGCGTGTGCTCCGATGTGCCGGCTGTTAGCTTCGCTAGCATTAGCGTGAGCTCCGGCATGCCAGCTGTTTGCTTCGCTAGTGTTAGCGTGAGCTCCGGTATTCTTGCTATTAGCGTCGTTAGCGTGAGCTCCGTTTCGCCCGCTGTTTGCTTCGTTAGCGTTGTTAGCCACGCTTCTATGTCTCTTTGCTTTGGGTGTTGATATGCATGTTTCTGAGAGTAGGTTGAAACTATTTCTTGGCGGTACCGGGGGTGAGGTCCTGGTTCGTTTTTTTCTCTTTTTTTCCTTGACGGTGATCCACTGCTTTGGTCTAGCTCCTTGGTTGTGCCAAGGACCGTCTTTTGGGTGGTGCTGTTCTGTAGCTGCTAGCATAGGCCAGGTTTCAATCATGGTATTGTTGGCTATATTTGTAGTAGCTTCAAGCATAGAGTCAAGGAATTGCTCATTCTGCTGTATTTGGTACAGGGTAGAAACCCGAGCCTCCAGCTTTACAATCTTCATACGCATCTTCAAGCAATTAGTACATTCTGTGGGAGAGCCGAGTCCCGGCATATTCCCTTATTTCCTGTCTTTTCAGGTTAGGCTAAACTGAAGCTAAGCTAGGTACTTAGCTGGTGGTGGTGGTGATGATGATGATGGTGGTGATGGTGGTGGTGGTGGTGATGGTGGTGGTGGTGGTGGTGATGGTGGGTCACTCACTTCACATCCGGGGCCTAGATGAAACTCAGTCCATGTGGTCGTGTCTATTTCTTCATGTCGAATGCTAATTACTTTGGTTGACTGCACACGTGGAGACTTCTGCTGACAAAAATGTCTCACGCAACACGTTCCACATTGATGTGGCATAATTGCGAAACGTGTTTAGTCCCTTGTTTGAGCCGAATCTGGGTTTAACATGATTTGTGGAGCTCCCTCTGGTGTTGTGATCGTGGTGGAAGTATTTTGACATGTACATCATAAGTCATACTGGCCAGCAGTGTAACTAGTAAGAGTAGGTAAGGGATATGTACAGATATAGATATAGTATTAATATGTACAGTGATACAGGTATAAAGACACTATGGTAGTAAGTCATACTGGCCAGCAGCGTAACTAGAGTAGGTAAGGGATATGTAGATATACATATCAAGGCATCACGGAGTATGAACCTGAAGCTGTTAGGCCATGCCTCCCACTGGTCGGCTGCAATGTGGACGAAGCCTTGCATCACGTGTCCCCTCCGCCTGTATTCGAATACCAACCGGTTCATGCTTCCGCATTCGCGTTTTGCGCTCTGATTGGCCACTGATGTTTCTGGTCGCACAAATCGTGTGACGGCAAGTTCTTTCGCCGGTTAAGCTTAGGCACTCTTTCGAAGTTGGTTAAGGTTAGTTTGTCTTAGAGCAGGGCGATAGAACGCCAGCCCTGATTCCAAACTCTAACCTTAACCAACTTCGAAAGAGTGCCTAAGCTTAACCAGTGATAAACTAGGCGTTAGGTAGTTTGCTGCTGGTCGAGGCGGAAATGGGCGCGTCACGCGATTGGGCGCACATGTCACATGACCAGAAACGCCTGTGGCCAATCAGATCACACCAGAAACGGCAGTGGCCAATCATATTCGCAAAACGCAAACGCAGAAGCATGAACCGGTTGGTATTCGAATAGACGCGTCGCCTCCGGTACACGAGGAGTACAGTGCGATCTCTCAGCGACGAGGGTCTGCGTGGGAGGCTCACGCTGCCCCGTTGCTTCCTGATTCTGCTGTACAGGCGCACCAACCGACCTGTAGGAGTCGCTGTCCACAACGTCCGATCCCCACCCACCGGCTTTCCCACCCCCTAATACTGCCAATTGTATTAGTATGAACGACCAGCCAAGCTGGTAGCAACGCAGAGAGCTGGGCTCGAACCCTGCATCTCCTGCGTTAGTGGCAAGCGCCTTGCCCACTGTGCCACTTAGCCGCCCACAGTACTGCTACATCTATACATTTATGACATACCAGATTTACAAATACAGTACTGTATGTGATACAAAAAGAGTCTAAAAAAGAGAGTATATACGTTTGACGTAGAAACTGTACATTGGAGTAGGTTGGGTAGGTGGGGTGGGGGTTGGGTAAAAAAACTGTACATTGGAATATCGACAAAGGGGCTAAGTCTATGGCTGAACGTGCTCCTCATCTTGGCTAGTGCCTCCTAGAGGCAGTGGGAGGGGTTTTCCAGTATAGTAATAATATCGTATTTGACCTCTCTGCCACCACCTCTAGTTTAACCAGTTCGACTCCCACTTTGGAGATATAGCCTTCCTCCCCAGCTTGTTCCGTTTGTTAGGGTCTCTTGAGTTGATGTAACCCCCCCCCCCCCCCCCCCCAGCATACCACGGCAAAGAAGAGGATGCTGGCTACTACAGACTGGTAAAACATTAGCAGTAGCAGACAGGCTGCACGTGTTGAAAGACCTGAGCCTGCTCTGTCCCTTCCTGTAGATTAGAGGGCCTTGTAAAATGGCAAATGGTGCATTTATATAGCAGCTTTTATCCAAAGCGATTTACAATTTTGTTTCTCACATTCACCCATTCACACACCGACGGCGGAGGCAACCATGCAAGGTACCGACCTGCTCATCGGGAGCAATTAGGGATTAAGTGTCTTGCTCAAGGACACTTCGACACGCTGGGGATCGAACCGGGAACCTTCCGATTGATTACCAGACGACTGCTCTACCTCACTGTCGCCCCACTGTCGGCCTTGTGTTGTCCAACTAGTCCGGTTTACTGTTCAGGAGTACTCCCAGGAACCTGTAGGTCTCCTCTCCACCTCCTCCACCTCCTCCACCTCCTCCCCTCAGATAGTGATGGGAGCAGGGGACCTCTTCTTGCTTCGCCGATAGTCCACAGCTATTGATACATTGCTTATTGATACAGTGTGTTATATTCTGCCTTGGTTTATACTGTACCCTGAACTACAGAATTGACGATTGAAGCATTCTCCAAGTTGCTTACACTTTTATTATAATCTCACGTTGACATACTTCATCCAGCTCTCCACCTAGCTGTGTCACACTCAACTCCGTCCGTGCGGAAACAAAACCTTAGTTTAATACAAACCTATTGTAACATCCCTTTTCTTTTACTGAACTAAAAGATCCTATTGTAACATCCCTTTTCTTTTACTGAACTAAAGGGAGCTAAACGGTGAATGACATTAATATCGAACTAACATGGAGCTAAACGGTAATGACATAAAAATCTACTTTCAAAACCATTATTTTTTCTCTTTTTCTTGAACACACTGTGCCCCACACACTCAGCTTGCATAGTCCATGAGATATCCTGGTCTAGCAACTGCTCGACCCGATCTTGTGGTTACAGTCTGTGTGTCCCCTATGTCCCTGCCCAGAGTAGCGGTAGACTCTGGTGTGCTGTGGGTCTCAACAGATACAGTCAGGTCCGGCCCACCTGGCTCTGTGCCCCTGTCCCGTCTCAGGTGTCGTCGATTTCGTCGAAGAACAGTTCCGGTGTCCAGCTCCACTCTGTAGGATCTGTGGTCAACAGGCTGCACCACTGTCGCCTTTCTCCAGCTTGTGTGCGGTTCGAAGGGTTGAATTCTGACATGCTCTCCTACTTTTAGCGTGTCCAAATCTCTCGCTGTTGTCGTAGTATTTTGCTTGTCTCATTTGTCCTCGTCTCATCTGCTCTGCCGTTGTGCGTTTCACCTCCTGCTGCAGAAGACTATCCCTCGTTGGTAGCAGGGTTCTGGTCCTCCTACACATCAGTCTCTGAGCTGGGCTAGTGTCTAGCCCTTGAGATGGAGTGTTGCGGTGATCCAAGATCGCCAGGTATGGGTCCTCCCCTGCCGCCTTGGCTTTCATCATGAGTCTCTTCGCCGTTTTGACCGCCGACTCTGCTTTCCCATTGCTTTGAGGGTAGCCAGGGGATGACGTCTGGTGTCTCGTGTGAAGAGTATTGTGGCCCATTGTCCGAAACCACAATATCTGCGATCCCCTGACGAGCAAAGTGAGCCTTCAGCTTTCTTATCACCGTACTCGATTTTGTGTCCGGTAAATGGTCGTTGACAAAGCCATACTTGGTCATTTACTGTACATTGGAGGGGGTTGGGTTAGGACATTTGCAGGGGCCAGTTTCGAATTGCAGTCTCCCGTAGGTGTTCTTTGAGATTGTTTTTGAAAGTGGGTAATGATTCACATTCCTTTACAGCTTTGGGTAGGGCGTTCCACATTGATGTGACATAATTGCGTCCCTTGTTTGAGCCGAATCTGGGTTTAACATGATTTGTGGAGCTCCCTCTGGTGTTGTGATTGTAGTATTCACTGACCTTTGGGAAGTATTTTGACATGTACATGGGTACCTTGGTCGTGTAGTGTATCTTGTAGACCCGGCCCATTGCAAGTTGCTGTACTCTGTCGTCTACTCTAAGCCATCCTAGGTTGTCAAAGTGGGCAGGGGTGAGGTGGGTTCTAGGAGTCAGGTCAAGCAGTAGTCTGACCAGTTTGTTTTGAGATGTTTGTAATTTTGTTTTTAGTGCCTTTGAGGTGCTTTGGTACCATGAGGTGCAAGCATAGTCGTAGTACCCTTGAATGAGTGCTCCTGCCAGAGTCTTCAGGGTATTCTTGTTTACCAGAGAGGAGATCCGGTACAAGAATCGAGTTTGTTGGTTGACTTTTTTTATTACATTGGATGCCATTTTGTCACAGGAAAGATTTGCCTCTAGGATGGAACCCAGGTAGGTAATTTCTTCTTTCCTTGTGACAATATTGTCACCCACTGTAACTGAGAAGCCGTCGGTCTTGCTGAGTTTGTTATTTGAACCGAAGAGAATGGACTCTGTTTTGCCCATGTGTAATGATGGTTTGTTATCAGCGAGCCATATGCAGATTTTGCCTAGTTCTGAGCTGAGGGTTTTTTCAACCTGTAACTTGTTCTTGTCAGAGATCAGCAGGGCTGAGTCGTCCGCAAACAGGAACAAGTTGCAGTCACAAGCTGACGACATGTCATTTGCATGAATTAGGAACAGTAGCGGTCCTAGTATGCTTCCTTGTGGAACACCACAGCTCACTGTGAGGGGGGGGGATAGGGTACCGTTTACCTCCATCATCTGTTCTCTCCCCTCTAGGTAGGATTGCATCCAGCTCACTGATAAGACTATCAAAACCAATTGCTTTTAGCTTGTCAATCAGAATGGTGTGATTGACAGTGTCGAAGGCAGGGGCGGATTTAGGATTGTAGGAGATCCGGGGCTTAGCCCAGATAGGTGCCCGCGATAGCGGGCACGGATTATTTTTACTTCGACACCACAAATTTTTACTTATACCACCACCTTGAAAGTGTTAATATGCGTCTTTGTTTACGGTTTGATTATCACTGATACAAAGTAAAATAGTGCAGTGCAATAAAATAGTTAGTAAAATAGAATAAAATAATGCAATAGTGCATTGCAATAAAATAGTTATCATCGTATTTTTTCGGGAGGCCGGTATAAGGAGTGCATTACAGTAGTCGAGTTGGCTTGAGATAAAGGCATGGATCTGGTTTTCAGCGTCCTTTTGATTTATAAATGGCCATACTTTAGCTATGTTTCTAAGGTGGAAGAATTAAGTTTTTGTCAACTTGTTGATTGTGATTTAAAGCTTAGGTCTGAGTCTACCATAACACCAAGACTTAACTCACTCAAATACAGTTAGCAGCTGGATAGACCACAGATGGAAATTAGCTTCTGCTAAATCTGGTGCAAACATATTTTCATGTGACAATGATGAATTGTCAAAAAAAAAAAAAAATATTCTGGGCTTTTCAGAAAACATTCGGGGCTTGAGCCCAAGTAGCCACCCCCTAGCCCCGCCCCTGGTCGAAGGCCTTTCGTAGGTCCAGCATGACCATGCCGCAGTATTTGCCCGCGTCCACCTCTTGTTTGATGTGGTTGTTTAAATAGAGAAGGCATGTGTCAGTGGAGTGGGATGTTCTGAAGCCAGATTGGAATTCGTAGATTCGATTTTTTTCCGCAAGGTATTTTTTTACCTGTTCGTATAAAAAAATTTCCATGACTTTCGAGATGGAGGTAAGGATGGAAACAGGGCGGTAGTTGCCTGGGTCTAATTTACTGCCTTTTTTGTGCAGGGGTGTTACTCTCGCAATTTTGAAGTCCTTGGGGACGTGTCCCTGTTTTATGGAGAGGTTTATTATGTGTGTGATGACTGGGGTGATGGCGGCTGCTGAGTCTCTGAGGAATTTGGAGGGGATGTTGTCATGGCCAGTGGCCTTGTTAGGTTGGAGGGCGCTCAGTTTTTTGGGTACCTCATCTGTTGTTACCATTTCCAGTTTGAAGTCGTCTTTGTGGACCCCTAGGTTCTTGTAGTATGCTACTGTGTTCTACCCCATAATGCCCTGAGTGGGAGGGTAGTTTGTTTACCAGTGTTGTGGCTATGTTTGTGAAGATGTTTAAGTGATTGGCTACATCCAGCTTGTCTGTGATGAGCGTGTTGTCAGTCTTTATGTTTATGTTTGAGAATCTGGTTTTAAGTTTTTTTTACTGCAGCCTAGTTGATTATTGAGTAATTTCCAAAGTTCACGTGGTTTGTTTTTGCTTTCCTCAGTTTTGTCATAGATGAAATTTCTTTTTGCAGTTTTGATCATGGAGTTTACGTCATTTCCTAGTCTGTTTCTTTCCAGTTTGAGTTCAGTCACGTGGGCTTGGAGTTCACTGCTCGTGCTTTTTGTAAGCTTTGACTGACTTTTACGAAACTCAGAGCATTTTTTGTCTCTGGTTTTCATAGCGGCCTGGCCGGCCAGTATTTCGGAGTGCATCCACGGCTCAGCGCGATTTTTTACCCTGGTGGTTCTTAGGGGGGCCATGTTGTTTAGTATTGTTGAAAATGTGGTTTTGAAACCAAGCCATGTTTCTTCAACCAGTTTACCATTGAGCTCATCTGACCAGTCCAGACTCTCCTGTTCAAGGTTAAAGGCCTCTCTAGAGTAGGTTTTGAGGTCTCTAGATGTGACTGTTTTGTGACAGCCAGCCTTTAGTTTTAGCTTTTTGCGGGTACAGAATCATATAATGATCACTTAACCCGCATGCTATAACCCCTTTATTGGAGATCTTGGACTTGTCCGAGGTCAGGATGAGGTCAATGGTAGTCTGAGTTGACTCACATACACGTGTGGGTTGGGTGATTAGCTGGCTGAGGCCGTGATGACGCTGCTGCCATGATGACGCTAAACAACAACAACCACACGCTTCTTCAACACATGTCTTCTTAGGAAATTAACTCGTTGTTATTGTCACAAAGTCACACAGTAGTGCGGGTCAACGTTACGTTTCCATAGGTATTAGGGGTATCCTGTATAAGACATTGGTATAATTGGTAATTTCGTTGGATATACACTGTATACGGTAAAATATTATTATATATTTTTTTTGCTTTCTGTTTCTGTGCTTGCATGTCATTTTAGCCATCTTAATTGTTAGTTTCATTATGCATTGTGTGTTGAGTACTGACTTTTAATAATTTTGTTTTGCAATAATAAAAAAAAAAAAAAAAAAAACATTGTAGTTGACGGGCAGGTCAAGTCCGTGGCGCAGGGCGACGTCTGAGCCAATCACGTTCGACTCTCTACTCGTTTTCCTGATTTCTTTTACCGAAAAGCGGCATTGCGTCATCGACACCACGTGTCGAGGGAAGGGGGGGAGACACGCCCCGTTTTGGACGTGAAGGAATTCAAGCAACAATGTGAAGCAGCCTCACACAAAAATGTTCCTCTGTATCAAATCTGATTTGGTGTAATAAATAAACACAGGCAAGCGGTTTAGCAAACTTCTAAATATATATATATATAAAAAGTTTTATTAAAACTTGAAATGCATTGTGTAAAGCTGAACATTTTTACAATGAACATAATAAACCCCATGGAGGAGGATTAGCACTCCCAAATCTTTTACAATTCTATTGGGCGGCAAACATCCATAAATTGACATATTGGATGGCTGCATCACATGGGGGAGGCGGAATGGTGTGGGTTGACATGGAACAACACTCCGCCCACCTGGTATCGCTATCCTCACTAGTGTGTGCTCCACTGCCACTCAGTAAAAAGCGCCTCACAAATAACCCCATGGTGATTGGCTCACTCCGTATATGGGCACAGTTTAGGACTCACTTTAAATATAAACAAGCCTCACCCTATCTCCCAATTGCATCTAATGCACTTTTTACGCCCTCACTCATGGACGCAGCATTCAAAACATGGGCCGGAAAGGGGCTAAAGAAGGTGAAGGACCTGTTTAAAGAAGGGCTTTTTATGTCCTTTGAACAGCTGGTAGGCGGGTATGACATCCCCCGCTCACATCTTTTTAGATATTTACAGGTGCGGGGTTTTGTAAAGAAATATTTTGCTTCTTTTCCTGTACTTCAACCAGACAGGTGGCTGGATAAGTGGCTGGAGGGAGACCCAAAACAAAAGAGGATAGTGAGTTCACTAGTGATATCCAAGAGATGGCATCCCCATCACTGGACCGTATTAGGGAGTCATGGGGTAAGGATATGGGACTTGAAATCCCTGAAGATTCTTGGCAATTGGCAATTAAAAGAATACATTCATCATCTGTCTGCATCAGACATGGATTACTCCAATTCAAGGTATTTCATAGACTACACCTCTCTAAGAGCAGACTTGCCGAGATCTACCCGGATGTGGATCCGACCTGCCCCAGGTGCCATCAGGCTCCAGCCACTCTCTGCCATATGTTCTGGTCATGCCCATCACTATCCCGATTCTGGCTTTCTGTTTTTGAAACATTTTCATTCATGTGTGACAGGGAGATCAGCCCCAACCACTTGGTTGCAGTTTTTGGAGTGCTCCCTGGCGAAATCAGGGTATCTGTCGCTCAAACAGATGCTGTGGCCTTCTCCTCTTTGTTGGCTAGATGCCTTATTTTGCTTAATTGGAAGTCAGCCATTCCTCCATCACATCGACGCTGGGTCGAAGATGTGATGGCACACCTAAAACTTGAGAGACTTAAATACTCCACCAGGGGCTCTACCCAGAAATTCTTCCAAGTTTGGCAGCCATTTCTGGATTATTTCAATCTAAAATTCCCGGCTGAGGATGCTTAGGCATAGGACGGTGATTTATTAGATAGGCATTTTCTATATGGCAAGTGACAACCTGTATAGGAACAATGCAATTTTCTTTGATTATTATTACTATTTTAATTTTAATTTTATTTTTGTCTACTTTATTTTTCATTTATTTTAGGTATTGTGCGGTTATATGTAGTCATGTATTGTATGTATGTTTGTACATATGTATATAATGTTGTTGAACCTTTAAAAAACCAATAAAAACAATTTAAATAGACTGTTATTCGACGGCGACGAGAAAAACTTCGAGTTATGGGAGACAAGGTTTTTGGCGCACATGGAACTGCGAGGGCTCAGGGGAATTATCCTGGAAGAGCCGGAGATTCACCATGACGACGAAGAAGCACTTGAAGAAGACGCAGCAAAGAATGCAGAAGCATTATGCTGAATTAGTGCAGTATCTGGATAATAAAAGTTTATCTCTAGTAATGAGAGACGCGACACGGGATGGAAGAAGAGCGTTGGCGTTACTCCGTGAGCACTACGCAGGCAGAGACAAACCACGTGTCGTGAGTCTATACTGTGAACTCTCCTCCCTCCACAAAGCAAGCAACGAGACGGTCACTGACTACGTTATTCGAGCAGAGACTATATTCACGTCTTTGAGAAGGGCAGAAGAAAATATCAGTGACGCCGGGTTGCAGATTGCCATGGTGTTGAAGGGGTTACCGCCGGACTCATTCAAACCGTTTGTTGTGCACGTCACCCAGACCGATGGCCCTCTAACGTTCGTGGAGTTTAGAACCAAACTCCGAAGTTATGAGAGTACTGATAAATACAAGACGAGGGACGTGGACGAGGACAACGTCATGAGGACCAGCGGGGCAACGTCGAGGACACAAGGACATGGACGGGAGAAGAAGATGAACCTAGCCGACGTTGAATGCTACACGTGCAGCAAGAAGGGGCATATGGCCTGAACATGCCCTAACGAGCCCCGAGCTAGGCGAGAGGAGAGACGATGGGACACGAGGAAGGGGGCGAGGCTGAGGGAGATACCGCGACCAGGTAAAGAAGGCTGACGGCGGCACGGAGGATGACACCACTACGTCATTCTTTTTCAAGATAAGTGACTGTCAGACTGGAAATAAGAAGGGTTTTATGGTCGACTGCAGCGCCACGACCCACATGATTAATGACCGTGCGAAGTTCAAGACAGTCGATAAGGACTTTCGACCAGAGGACCACGTGATAGAGCTGGCTGATGGGACAAAAGCGACCGGGATGGCGAAGATGAGGGGAGACGCCGAAGTGACTTTGCTTGACAGCGAGGGACGGCGAGTAAAGACAAGGCTCAAACGAGCGCTTTACATCCCATCTTTCCCACAAGAATTCTTTTCTGTGAAAGCGGAGACATCTAGTGGAGCTGTGGTGCATTTTGTAAGATTCTGATCAAACTGGCCAGTATCACGTCTTCGTCTGTTTGGCTCTCCATCCAATTCCTCTGCGTTGTGTACTTTTAATGGTCCTGACGTCTCCGATACTGGTAGATAAGATCCTTATCTTCCCCCGTTAGTGCAATCCATAAACCATAATAATTCTCCACTTCAGTAAGAATTCCACACTCCGACACCGTGAAATACCTTATGAGGAGAAGCGTTGTTTTATTGCTATAAACAGAACCTCATAATCAGATGTTATCAGATGTTATCAAATTGTATCGTCCTTGAAGAGTCTATTCTAATGATCTTTCGGTGTGTTCGTCTATCGTCCTTTTGTGATTCAGTCCAATAGTGTTCAGGCCTGTTCGTTAGCCTAACCCTCCTCGTGTTAGCCGAAGCTAATGATGTCGTGGCATTCTTCCTCCTTCCCCCCCCCCCCCCTCTCTCGTGATAAGAGGAGAGAGAGAGTCCTCTGTGTGATCTCAGTCCTACTCGCTCTCGGTCAGATTCTCGTCTGAGTCAGATTCTAGTCTGCTCAACACCCGGAAACACCGTTCGACTTATAGATGTTCGTCGTCGCAACGACGGCCCCGCCTTCTGGTTGTCATGCGACGTGTTGTCATGACAACTGCATAACCTTTAACACTAATAAACTCACGTTTCATTAAGATGAACCTCTCTCCCTCCTGTCCTGGGAGACAGTACACTCTAATCTCAGATGTTCTTCTAAGGAATTCATAACAAAACCCTCGCTGACGCGGCCTGTGCCTGTGAAACCACTGGTTCCACCACCGTTCTATCACCGTCTCCTGCTTCCATGCACATTTCGATCTACCATTTTAGCTGTGGTCATCTCTCCCCAATCTATACATCACATACATTGAAAAAGCACCGTTTTCTCTCAATCCCCCCTTGATTCTTATCACCCCTCAGAATCATAAGACTACTTGGTTTTTCAATTAATTATACACAAAAATAGACTCATAACAATTAGGGCCCCGCCGTCTGCTGTTTTCCTTTTGTTTTCCATTACCCGCATCACACCCAAACCAGAAAGGATAAACAACGGTCATGGAGGAGAGAGAGAGAGAGACAGAGAAAAACACAGATTGCAACTTTTCAAACGACACACCTAAACCCTTCGGCCCCCCTATCAGGTACCCCACGTCCAAATCAGAGCGCTCCCTTCCCTCTCTTACAGTACACCTCCCATCTCGGGCCGGTCCCGTCTTCTAGGCAAGGGCCCCTTTCAGTGACGGCTCCTTTCCTGAGCTGGTCCCCCTCCCAGGGCGCGGTCCCCTAGGCAAAAATGTCCCCCTGGTCTGCTACTGCTCAGTGTCTCTGGCTGTCCTCTCCACATCTGCTCCTCCACCGCCGCCGTCTCCTCTCTCTCGTCGCGGATGATCTGTGTACCAGGCTGCGGTGCCTGGCCCCTGCGGCTTCCTCCTCCTGGTCATCTCCATCGCTGTCGGTGTCATTCCCCCCTTGAAAGCAGAAACACAACAACGGCAGTCGTCTGTCCATTCGACTTCCCTTGTTTTGCTATTAGTCTACCATGGCTTTGGGCCTGCAGCTCGTTCTCTATATATTTTTTTCCTCTGCAAGCCCCTATTTGTTCTCTATTAGTCCCCCACCTTCTCAACACCCATATCTAATCCTACAGGGCTGTTCCCTGTTTTGTTGTCTTCCGGCGTGACACCAGCAGCTAAACGATACCCACTCGGCGCTCTACGTTTGTCCCACGGGTGACCCCCAGCGCGCGCCAGTTCTTTCTGGTGACGTGTCCCCTCAAGACTCTGCCTATTTATTAGGTGTGAGAAGGCCCCACTGGAATTCAAACTTCCCTCTTTATTCTAATTAACCCATTCAAATAACTGCACCATCTTTCTGTGCAATTCTTATTTAATCATTGTCTAATTAAACTCTATATCTAATATTATTATTATAATAATAATCCACTCTGTGCTAAATATTCCCCTATGGGTAATGAAAACTCCCCAGCACTACCCCCCCCTCCACCACTAGGTGGCGACCTACTCCTCCTCTATGGTGGTTTAGTTGACGTGTCACTTCCTGATTCTAAACCCCTCGTGGCTCTGCGGCCATTTTGACTCGGTGCAAATGGCTACTCTCTCAACAAACGGCCGCTGCCCTTCCTTCCAAGGCCTGAAAACACCGCTGTTTTTCCTCTCTTTCCTATCCATTATCAGGGGACGCTTTCTCAGACTAATACTCTTGCCTGATCGGACATAATACACACTGGTACAATCTCCTTTCGACTTTCCTTCTGTTATGAAAACAGTCCCGCCATAACAATTTTTCGATCTGATTCAAGCGCCCCCCCCCCCCCTTTCCTCATCTCGCATTTACCCTCCTTAAACCAAAACTGTGCAGCCTGCCTCATTTGCTTTTCATTCTCTGTAGATAACACCCTCGATTTTCACCATGGCTCTCTGCTCATATTATTACAGCTGGCATTCTCTCTCTGTGTCAAACTAGAAATGTTTACGTTTACGGATTCACTATCTGTTCGTTTTTATTTGGCTATAAAAAAATCAAAACAACCGTGTGCACAGTGAACTCACATTTTTGATCGGAGCGCTGTTTCCCCTACAGCGCTGGTTCGCCTCCTGACCGCTCGACTCGCCGCTCTCCCAGGGCTGGCCGGCCTTGCTTCGATCATGATTCTCCCACACATTGATGACTGTTGTCCACTGTCGCCCCATTATTGACAAAGTCTTTATCCGTTGTTCTTATCTCTTGCTTTCTGGCTGTCATCAACAACCAACTGTTCCCGTTGTTTTAATCTCTTGCAAATCCGGGTCCCAACGGCATCAACTGTAAGATTCTGATCAAACTGGCCAGTATCACGTCTTCGTCTGTTTGGCTCTCCATCCAATTCCTCTGCGTTGTGTACTTTTAATGGTCCTGACGTCTCCGATACTGGTAGATAAGATCCTTATCTTCCCCCGTTAGTGCAATCCATAAACCATAATAATTCTCCACTTCAGTAAGAATTCCACACTCCGACACCGTGAAATACCTTATGAGGAGAAGCGTTGTTTTATTGCTATAAACAGAACCTCATAATCAGATGTTATCAGATGTTATCAAATTGTATCGTCCTTGAAGAGTCTATTCTAATGATCTTTCGGTGTGTTCGTCTATCGTCCTTTTGTGATTCAGTCCAATAGTGTTCAGGCCTGTTCGTTAGCCTAACCCTCCTCGTGTTAGCCGAAGCTAATGATGTCGTGGCATTCTTCCTCCTTCCCCCCCCCCCCCCTCTCTCGTGATAAGATGAGAGAGAGAGTCCTCTGTGTGATCTCAGTCCTACTCGCTCTCGGTCAGATTCTCGTCTGAGTCAGATTCTAGTCTGCTCAACACCCGGAAACACCGTTCGACTTATAGATGTTCGTCGTCGCAACGACGGCCCCGCCTTCTGGTTGTCATGCGACGTGTTGTCATGACAACTGCATAACCTTTAACACTAATAAACTCACGTTTCATTAAGATGAACCTCTCTCCCTCCTGTCCTGGGAGACAGTACACTCTAATCTCAGATGTTCTTCTAAGGAATTCATAACAAAACCCTCGCTGACGCGGCCTGTGCCTGTGAAACCACTGGTTCCACCACCGTTCTATCACCGTCTCCTGCTTCCATGCACATTTCGATCTACCATTTTAGCTGTGGTCATCTCTCCCCAATCTATACATCACATACATTGAAAAAGCACCGTTTTCTCTCAATTTCAAAGATGGTGATGACTGGCTGGTTCATCACGATGGTACCAAATTCAAAATGGATGTGTATGGTTTATTTACTGATGATTATAGTGGGATGATTTTTCCCTACTTTATCAAAGCAAAGAGCGATACACCAAAAGCTACTGAAAGATTCATAGCGGATATTGCTCCCTATGGGAAAATTAAGTGCATAAGATCAGACAATGGCGGTGAATACACCGGGCATGAGTTCCAAACCTTACTTAGGAGGAACGGGATAAGGCACGAGACAAGTGCACCCTACTCACCTCACCAGAACGGAACTGCCGAGAGAGGTTGGAGGACATTATTTGAGATGTCTCGCTGCATGCTATTGGAGAGTAATCTCCCCAAGCAGCTATGGACACATGCTGTACAGACAGCAGCACAGATCCGTAACAGGTGTTACTGTAGGCGTCTAGAGCAGACCCCATACCGTGTTTTTACTGGCAAAACACCCAACTTGTCCAACATGATTTAGGAATTATAAACAAAAGGTCAAGAGCAATGTGTTTGGTTAGCAGACATGTCCAAAAAAGGAGTAGAGGGAAGCTTAGCTTATTGATCCCTACCCCCTTACATTTGTATTTGTTCTTCCATTAATATTACTAAATTTTACATAATTTAGTATATTACAATATAGAATATTCTTTTTACTTATATTAAAAGATTACAAGAAAAAACATGATTCACTTGACAGCAGTGAATATAGTACAGCACTACATACACAATATAACATAACTTTGTTTATCCTCATTACTCATTTCTGTATTTTTCTAATGTGTATTTTTTTAGCTGCTTTTTAAATAGTGCCACATGTTTACTCAGGCTACGTTTAGACGGAGAGAGTCTGAACAGAAACCGCAAAAGTCGTCTTGCGGTCTCACTTACAATTTTGCGTTTAGACTAGCGTTTTGGGATGGAATTCTGCGTGCAGACGACGCTGTAACGACGGAGCCCCACTGTCACACGATTGGCGCATATGTCACATGACGTGCTGTGAAGACCCGCCCTACTCTGCCTCTGATTCGCAGACTGTGGGTGGGGAATGTGATTGGACCAAAGCAGAGTCACTCACAGACAGTGGGTCCAGTACTAATAGTTGTGATAGCCGCGGGACAGATTCTTGTGTATTTAAAAGTACTGCCAATGTAGCCTTCAGGTGATCGCCATGGATAGAATCAGACATGCTTTGTTTACGCTTCTAGGCTACTGGCGCATGCCTGTGATGTAAGCAGTACGCGCGACGAGAGCCTTGACAACCCTTTCGTCATCGTTTTATGCGGTTTGACAGTTTAGATGATAGCGCAAAGGTTTATCGTTTCTAGGAATTCCACCCTGGAAGGTGGTCTCACTTTTTTATGGTTTCACCCCGTAAAAACGCTGTTTCCGTATAAACGAAAGGCACATCCGAAAAATATTTTTGCGGATTCACCTGCTAGCGTTTCCGTCTAAACAGGGCCTCAGTTTGATGTATTCGGGTAAATTATTCCACAACTTCACTCCACACACCGATATGCACATGCTTTTCAGCGTGGTGTGTACCATTGGTTGTTTGAGATTCCCTCTCCCTCTTAAAGGGGAACTCCACTATTTTGGGAAATTAGCTTATTTAACATCTTCCCTGGAGTTAGACAAGAAGATACATACCTTTTTTGTCTCTGTGTGTGCATTTTAGCTTTGGGAATAGACGCTCCGTTAGCATAGCTTAGCTTCATCACTGGAAGTGAGGCAGGACAGTAGCCTTACAGTGCCTTACAGTGTATTGCAAGGTCTGACATTGACCAAATTTGATATGCATGACCTTGGTGGGCTCTAGGTCAACTCCTGAAAAGGGGGTCAATGTCAGACCTTGCAATCAAAAGTTAGGGGGCGCACTGAAATTATGGCAAGGGTTATTAGCCCCCTAACTTTTGATTGCAAAGTCTGACATTGACCCCCTTTGCAGGAGTTGACCTAGAGCCCACCAAGGTCATGCATATCAAGTTTGGTCAATGTCAGACCTTGCAATACACTGTAAGGCACTGTAAGGCTACTGTCCTGCCTCACTTCCAGTGATGAAGCTAAGCTATGCTAACGGAGCGTCTATTCCCAAAGCTAAAATGCACGCACAGAGACAAAAAAGGTATGTATCTTCTTGTCTAACTCCAGGGAAGATGTTAAATAAGCTAATTTCCCAAAATAGTGGAGTTATCCTTTAAATTATATTCTCCTTCCCTGTCTCTGAACCATTTTTGAATGTTGCCTGATTAGCTTGTATCTGGCTTTGTATACAATGAGGGCAGTTTTGTAATCCACTAGGTCCATACATTTCAATGCTTGTAGCTTTATAAATAAGTTATTGGTGTGTTCATAATATCCTACATTGTTGATTATTCTTATTGCTTTTTTTTGCATGGTGCATATTGGCTGTAGAGTGCTTTTGTAGGTATTACCCCACACCTCTGCACAGTAGCTCATGGTAGGAAGAGAGTTCAGTACAGTGTATGCAGTGTTTTTTGGTTTAGAATGTGTCTTATCTTGCATAAAACACCAACACTCCGTGCCAATTTAGTCCTGACATATTTGATATGAGGTTTCCAGTTGAGTTTGTGGTCTATTATCACACCCAAAAATGTATTCTCAAATACCCTCTCCAGTTTAATACTATCAATCCTTAGTTCAACCGTTGTATTTACTTGTATATCACGTTTACCAAATATCATGAATGTTTTTTTTATATTTAATGATAATTTATTTACATCAAACCACACTTTCAGCTTGGTTAGCTCAGCTGCGACATCCTTTAAAAGCATTTGGAGGTTCTCTCCCTCACAGAAGACATTTGTATCGTCAGCAAAAATGAATTTTTTCAATATTTTAGACGCATTACCTATATCATTTATATACAGTATGAATCGTTTTGGGCCCAGAATTGACCCTTGCGGCACACCACAGATTATGTTTGACTGAGTGGACCTGTACTCCCCTAACTGCACAAACTGTTGTCTTTGTTCTAAGTAACTCTTTAACCATTTGAGCCCTACTCCTCTGATCCCATACCTTTCCAATTTTAGTAGCAGAATATCATGATTTATAGTGTCAAACGCCTTCTTCAGATCTATGAAGACCCCTATTGCAAACTTCTTATTATCAATTATGCTTGTCAGTTCTTCTACTAGGTCCATTAGTGCCAATGACGTTGAATGATTCGATCTAAATCCATATTGACTGTCTATAAGTAATGCGTGTTTATCAATGAAACTGTCCAATCGTGCAGCAAATACCTTTTCCATTATCTTTGAGAACTGGGAAAGGAGAGAAACCGGCCTGTAGTTGGTGAATAGATTTTTCTCACCGGCTTTGAAGATCGGTATCACTTTTGCAGTTTTCATTTTGGTGGGGAAGGCACCCAGTTTGAATGAGAGGTTACAAATATGCACTAAAGGGTCTGCTATGGCTATTATTACTTGCTTAATTAAGGTCATGTCAATGCCGTTCCAATCTGTTGATGTTTTATTCTTAAAATTGTTCACAGTATCCATAATTTCATTTTTATCCGTATTTCTCAAGAAGATAGTACTTGGGTTTTTATTGATGTTGTTGATGGTGTTGTTGTGTATTTTTTTTGATCTTGTGTAACACTGTAGAGAGAGCAATCAACATGTCTTTGAGTGGGAGTGTTGAGCATATTTTGTATTTGTGCACAGTCATGTGTCTGCTCCTGTATGACATCACTGTGTGCATGCGTACAACAGACAAGGTGTTTTGATATAAAAGAGCATGCGCACTAAATAAACGCCCCTTAGCCTAGATGAAACTCAGTCCATGTGGTCGTGTCTATTTCTTCATGTCGAATGCTAATTACTTTGGTTGACTGCACACGTGGAGACTTCTGCTGACAAAAATGTCTCACGCAACACGTTCCACATTGATGTGGCATAATTGCGAAATGTGTTTAGTCCCTTGTTTGAGCCGAATCTGGGTTTAACATGATTTGTGGAGCTCCCTCTGGTGTTGTGATCGTGGTATTCACTGACCTTTGGGAAGTATTTTGACATGTACATTGTGTAGTGTATCTTGTAGACCAGGCCCATTGCAAGTTGCTGTACTCTGTCGTCTACTCTAAGCCATCCTAGGTTGTCAAAGTGGGCAGGGGTGAGGTGGGTTCTAGGAGTAAGGTCAAGCAGTAGTCTGACCAGTTTGTTTTGAGATGTTTGTAATTTTGTTTTTAGCGCCTTTGAGGTGCTTTGGTACCATGAGGTGCAAGCATAGTCGTAGTACCCTTGAATGAGTGCTCCTGCCAGAGTCTTCAGGGTATTCTTGTTTACCAGAGAGGAGATCCGGTACAAGAATCAAGTTCGTTGGTTGACTTTTTTTATTACATTGGATGCCATTTTGTCACAGGAAAGATTAGCCTCTAGGATGGAACCCAGGTAGGTAATTTCATCTTTCCTTGTTACTGTATGTACTGTGTGGATTGATTGAACACTTTATTAAATGGGCCTGGTCTACAAGATACACTACACCACTAAGGTACCCATGTACATGTCAAAATACTTCCCAAAGGTCAGTGAATACCACCACGCCCACAACACCAGAGGGAGCTCCACAAATCATGTTCAACCCAGACTCGGCTCAAACAAGGGACTAAACACGTTCCGCAATTATGCCACAACAATGTGGAACGCCCTACCCACAGCCGTAAAGGAATGTGAATCACTACCCACCTTCAAAACCGCCCTCAAAGAGCACCTACGGGAGACTGCAATTAGAAACTGGCCACTGTAAATGTCCAAACCCCCCCACCCCCTCCTAATGTACAGTCTCCTCCCCACCGTATGTATATATTTTCTTTTAGGATCTCTGGGTAACAGTACTGTATATTTGCATATCGTATATGTCACAAATGTAACAGTACTATATACCTGTATGGCCCTATGTCATAAATATCATGAATTGAAAATGGGGGACCCTGATGTAAACAAGACGAAAGTCTTTCTCTGGTCTGCATCCCCTTAACAATTGTGTGTATTGAGCCGTACTGTATTGTACCCATTCTGCAATCTGTTATAATAATAAAGTTTTCATTCATTCATACTACTGAGCAATAGTGCTAATCAGATGTATGTACAGAGTTGTTGTATTAATATGTATCTATCCATATATATTGTGACATCCTCCAGGCATGACGCAGTATACAAGTAGATTTCTTGAACTGATTTTAATGAAGCTTGTCCATTCTCCATCCAAACCGTAAATACATACACAATACATACAAATGATACCATTAGCAATTGAAAGCCCATCAAAAAAGTAGCTAACATCAACCGTCAACATATAACGAAAATCATCATCCATAGCAATCAATACCTTATTGGCTGCGTGCCAGTATAAGAGAACATCGATTGTGTTGTGTCTTTGTCCTTTTTCTTGTTATATTGTCTTGTGTTAGACAACTATTTTACTTGCTTGAATTGACCGCAAAGTCAAGACAGCCATCCATCAAGTCATGTCGGGTCTCAAAGAAAGGCGGAAACACGTCACCGGTTATTAAGTGGGAAACAAGTCTTGTGAGACTAAATAATTGCACAAGCAAAAAGAAATCATGCGCCACTCATATTATCTATATAAACCCATATGAAATACAATCTTGAGTATTATTATTAATATGCAAAAATAAACGTATAAAATTGTAAGCGAATATAACTATATTAACCAACTGTTAACCATAGCTGCATTTACATATATCCACATCTGTCTGTACATACCTGCATATAATCCTTTGTAGATCTGTAGATACTAGCCTCTATCTATCTATACATTTTGTACATGTCCCTTACCTACTCTTACTAGTTACGCTGCTGGCCAGTATGACTTACTACCAGTGTCTTTATACCTGTATCACTGTACATGTTAATACTATATCTATATCTGTACATATCCCTTACTATATATATATATATATAAATATTTATCAGGTCGGTGCTCCATGCTCAATTCTGTACCCCTTCCTAGATGCCAGCAAAAGCAGGAGATGTTCAGGTCAATACAGGCAAAGGCAAGGCAAGGCAATGTATTTATGTAGTACCATTCATACATAGAGGCAATTTTTTTTTTATCCACTTTTTCTCCCCATTTTCTATTTTTCTCCCATCCCAATTTCATATTTCCAATTCTTCCCTCCCCTGTCTTGAACGTTGCTAGACTATGCCTCCCACTGGTCGGCTGTAGTGAGGATAGAAGCCTTGCATCACGTGTCCCCTCCGGTACACGAGGAGGCAGCCTGTCGCATCTTTTCACCGCAGCAGCTCGAACTCTCAGTGGCGAGGAGTAACGCGTGGGAGGCTCACGCTGCCCCCGATACTTCCTGTTTCCGCCGCACCGGCATCACCAAACCGACTTGTAGGAGTCGCTGTCCACAACGTCCAATCCCCACCCACCGGCTTTCCCACCCTCTAACACTTGCCAATTGTGTTAGTATGACGACCGGCCAAGCCGGTAGCAACGGCGAGAGCTGGGCTCGATACCAGCATATCCTGCGTTAGTGGCGAGCGCCTTGCCCACTGCGCCACTCAGCCGTGCCACATAGAGGCAATTTCAAAGTGCTTTACGTACATTGAAAAAGGTTACATCATATGGAATAGTTGATTTAAAAGGAATTCAAACAAAATTAAAGAAACATGTCAAAGAATAAAGGAAAGGAAGGGGAAAAAACTAACAAAGAACAAAGACATTTTAAGCTGCTTTTATCAGTAGTCAATGCTGGGACACATTAAACAGTATATGTTATATACTATATGTATGATATATTCAGTATATGTGAAGGTCACCGCCCACAGTCAGGCTGAATTAAGGGGCCTCCTTCTGTGTGGTGAACAACATGAAAACATAAGGAAGGATTACATAATAAACATAGATGATGAAGTAAGGTTTAGTCGATATTCCAATGCTTGTACAGTTTCCCCCACCCACCTCCAATGTACAGTTCCCCCCCCCCACCTACCCAACCTCCTCCAATGTACAATTTCTACGTCAAATGTATATACTCTCTTTTTTATACTCTTTTTGTATCACAAACAGTACTGTATTTGTAAATCTGGTATGTCATAAATGTATAGATGTAGCAGTACTGTCTATCTGTATGTTGTGTATGTCATATATGTTATGATGAATTGAAAATGGGGGACCGTGATGTAAACAAGATGAAAATCTTTCTCTGGTCTGCATCCGCTTAACAATTATGTGTATTGAGCTGTACTGTATTGTACCCATTCTGCAATCTGTTAATAAAGTTTTCAATCAATCAATCAATCATACACTGCACACTGAGGCCTACAACAAACTGACCGGATCTTCCTTTATTCATTATGTTGATTGTACTGTAGCACTATTTTACTCTGTCCATTCTATTGCATAATTTTACTATCTATTCGATTCTACTATTCTATTATTGCACTGTATTATTTTACTCTGTCTATTGCTTTTTATTACAGGTTCAAAACTGTCAGGTATTAAACTGTGTGGGTATCAAACAAGAGACTGTCAGGCTTTAAAACTGTGTAGGAACCAGGCCTAGAACTGCACCCTGAGAGAGGGAACTGCACCCTGAGAGGGAACTGCACTCTGAGAGGGAACTGCATCGAGAGGGAACTGCACCCTGAGAGGGAGGTTCGAAGGGTCAAAGTGGGTATAAGACAGGAGGGAAGACTGTCAAGTTTTAAACTGTGGATACCAAACAGAGAAGGTAAAGACGACTTTGAACTGTTGAACAGTAATCCAGAACTATTTTATTGCACTGTAAAAAAAAAAAAAATAATAATAATTTGCATGGAATAGCGCACAAACTACAGGTGTCCCTGTGTAATATATCTTTTAGGACACAGGGTGCAACTATAGGGCTTTTCCCCAGTATGGCTTCTCATGTGAATATTCAGCTCTCTCTGTGTAATATATCTTTTAGGACACAGTGTGCAACTATAGGGCTTTTCCCCAGTATGGCTTCTCATGTGAATATTCAGCTCTCCCTGTGTAATATATCTTTTAGGACACAGGGTGCAACTATAGGGCTTTTCCCCAGTATGGCTTCTCATGTGAATATTCAGCTCTCTCTGTGTAATATATCTTTTAGGACACAGTGTGCAACTATAGGGCTTTTCCCCAGTATGGCTTCTCATGTGAATATTCAGCTCTCCCTGTGTAATATATCTTTTAGGACACAGGGTGCAACTATAGGGCTTTTCCCCAGTATGGCTTCTCATGTGAATATTCAGCTGTCCCTGTGTAATATATCTTTTAGGACACAGTGTGCAACTATAGGGCTTTTCCCCAGTATGGCCTCTTATATGTTCTTTTAGGTGAGATTTTTGACTAAATCTTTTAGGACACAGGGTGCAACTATAGGGCTTTTCCCCAGTATGGCTTCTCATATGAATATTCAGGTGTCCCTGTGTAATATATCTTTTAGGACACAGGGTGCAACTATAGGGCTTTTCCCCAGTATGGCTTCTCATGTGCATATTCAGGTTTCCCTGTGTAATATATCTTTTAGGACACAGTGTGCAACTATAGGGCTTTTCCCCAGTATGGCTTCTCATGTGAATATTCAGCTCTCCCTGTGTAATATATCTTTTAGGACACAGTGTGCAACTATAGGGCTTTTCCCCAGTATGGCTTCTCATGTGACTATTCAGGTTTCTCTGTGTAATATATCTTTTAGGACACAGTGTGCAACTATAGGGCTTTTCCCCAGTATGGCTTCTCATGTGAATATTCAGGTCTCCCTGTGTCTCTTCATCATCTTCACTCTTCACAGGGACAGGGTTGAAAGTGAACTTGATACCAGCCTCCAGACCTTGAAGCTGTTCTCCCTCCTGACTGGTCCAGAGTTCCTCCTGTTCCTCTTTAATCTGTAGGAGCTCTGGGTCCTGGGTTTGGTTAAACCATGAGGACTGAGGTTTCTCTTCATAATGTTCACTCTTCACAGGGACAGGGCTGAATGTGAACTTGATGATACCAGCCTCCTCCAGACCTTGAAGCTGCTCTCCCTCCTGACTGGTCCAGAGTTCCTCCTGTTCCTCTTTCATCTGTAGGAGCTCTGTCTGCTCCTGGCTCAAACTGGGGCTCCTCTCCTGCTGCTCAGGGGGAACCTCCTCTTCACAGACAGAGAGCTGTGGGGGGTCTGGAGGGAGGCAGAATAATAACATGAATAGTTGTAATTGCTGTCACCATTGGAAAGCCACCCATTTTAAGAATTCACACATGTTCTTCCTGTGCCCCAGGACAGTTCAGTCAGCATGTTCTTCCTGTGCCCCAGGACAGTTCAGTCAGTATGTTCTTCCTGTGCCCCAGGACAGTTCAGTCAGTGACAAAACTGAGGAAAACAAAAATAAACCACGTGAATGTTGGAAATTACTCAATTTGCAGTAAAAAAAACTTAAAACCGGGGGAGCTCCAGTAGCTCACCGCGTACCTCGAACGCTATTTCGGCGTCGGGGACAACCGTGCGCGTCACGGATCTGGGGTAGCGAGTTCGACTCCCGGACAAGCCGTACTTTCTCAGAGTGTCTTTCCCCCCATCTGTACCCCCATTCAACCTGTTTCTGTCGGTCATACTTGACCAGAGAAAAAGCGATAAACGCAAAAAAAAAAAAAAGAACCAGCGGAATGGTCAAAGTTTAAAAAAAAAAAAAACTTAAAACCAGGTTCTCAAACATAAACATAAAGACGGACAACACGCTCATCACAGACAAACTGGATGTAGCCAATTACTTAAACACTTTCTTCACAAACATAGCCACAACACTGGTAAACAAACTACCCTCCCACTCAGGGCAGTATGGGGTAGAACACATAGTAGCATACTACAAGAACCTAGGCGTCCACAAAGACGACTTCAAACTGGAAATGGTAACTACAGATGAGGTACTCAAAAAACTGAGCGCCCTCCAACCGAACAAGGCCACTGGCCATGACAACATCCCCTCCAAATTCCTCAGAGACTCAGCAGCCGCCATCACCCCAGTCATCACACACATAATAAACCTCTCCATAAAACAGGGACACGTCCCCAAGGACTTCAAAATTGCGAGAGTAACACCCCTGCACAAAAAGGGCAGCAAATTAGACCCAGGCAACTACCGCCCTGTTTCTATCCTTACATCCATCTCGAAAGTCATGGAAAAAATAGTATACGAACAGGTCGAAAAGTACCTCGCGGAAAAAAATCTAATCTACGAATTCCAATCTGGCTTCAGAACATCCCACTCCACTGACACATGCCTTCTCTATTTGAACGACCACATCAAGCAAGAGGTGGACGCGGGCAAATACTGCGGCATGGTCATGCTGGACCTACAAAAGGCCTTCGACACTGTCAATCACACCATTCTGATTGACAAGCTAAAAGCAATTGGTTTTGATAGTTTATCAGTGAGCTGGATACAATCCTACCTGGAGGGGAGAGAACAGATGGTGGAGGTAAACGGTACACTACCCCCCCCCCCTCACAGTGAACTGTGTTCCACAAGGAAGCATACTAGGACCGCTACTGTTCCTAATTTATGCAAATGACATGTCGTCAGCTTGTGACTGCAACTTGTTCCTGTTTGCAGACAACTCAGCCCTGCTGGTCTCTGACAAGAACAAGTTACAGGTTGAAAAAACCCTCAGCTCGGAACTAGGCAAAATCTGCATATGGCTCGCCGACAACAAACTATCATTACACATGGGCAAAACAGAGTCCATTCTCTTCGGTTCAAATAACAAACTCAGCAAGACCGACGGCTTCTCAGTTACAGTGGGTGACAATATTGTCACAAGGAAAGATGAAATTACCTGGCTGGGTTCCATCCTAGAGGCTAATCTCTCCTGTGACAAAATGGCATCCAATGTAATAAAAAAAGTCAACCAACGAACTCGATTCTTGTACCGGATCTCCTCTCTGGTAAACAAGAATACCCTGAAGACTCTGGCAGGAGCACTCATTCAAGGGTACTACGACTATGCTTGCACCTCATGGTACCAAAGCACCTCAAAGGCACTAAAAACCAAATTACAAACATCTCAAAACAAACTAGTCAGACTACTGCTTGACCCGACTCCTAGAACTAGGGATGCACGATATTGCTTTTTTGACACCGATACCGATAACTTTATGCTCCTCAAGCCGATAACCGATATTTATTGTATTATAAAAAAAGATTTATGTATATATATTTTTTTTTGATAAAAAAAAAAATTCAACATGAAACAAAACATATCACAATACAATAATAATACATAAAAAGACTTCCCAGGAAAATAACTTAACACCAACTTAAATGTGACCTAACCAGACAACAGAAACAAAAGCCAAGACAACAGTTTTGACTGATAAAGTGACCATATTTATTTTTCCAAATGAAAATTCACAATCCGTCAACAACTTATAATACATCCAACCTAAGACTCTCAAAGCTTTTTGTTCTTTTTTCAAAGCGGAGCCTTGAAAAAAAGGCTTTGAGTGGACACATCACCACCTCACATCATCACCACAACAAGTCACCTGTAACATCACCACCGGCACGGTGTTAAAAGCTCACGGCGACGGCGCGAGCACGCTTGTACCTATTGACGAGTCGTTTGCTAAATTAAAGAAGTTTGACAGAAATGACCCAAGGGCTCAAGCCGCTAGCTTTTAAGCAGTCCTTGGTGGTGCAAATTAACCTGCCTACTACGGAGCAATAAGTGACTGCATATTCAACCAAGGGTTGCATCCCAGCCATGAAAGGGGCTAGCTTTGCTTAGCTCCTCGCGTCGTCGTAGGCTTCTAAGTTAACACAATAACACACCATCGTAGCGGTGGTGATGCCGCAGATGACCCGTCAGGCTGGATGTATTACAAGTTGTTGCCCTTTTCCCTCCTTGTGGAACTTCTGCATTGCATTTATTACAAATAGCAAGCAAACTTTTTCCTCTGAAATTCCGAGTACCGACGCGGCCATCTTTGTTGTTGTCGTCCGCGCTGCTTCCAGAAACTTGCGTGGCTACGTCACAGCCAAGAAAGGGAGCTATTAATAGCGTTATCGGGTTTATCGGGATGACGTCATAATTGCTGATATCGGCCCGATAATTATCGGCCCGATAATTATCGTGCATCCCTACCTAGAACCCACCTCACCCCTGCCCACTTTGCCAACCTAGGATGGCTTAGATTAGACGACAGAGTACAGCAACTTGCAATAGGCCTGGTCTACAAGATACACTACACGACCAAGGTACCCATGTACATGTCAAAATACTTCCCAAAGGTCAGTGAATACTACGATCACAAAACCAGAGGGATCTCCACAAATCATGTTAAACCCAGATTCGGCTCAAACAAGGGACTAAACACGTTTCGCAATTATGCCACATCGATGTGGAACGCCCTACCCAAAGCTGTAAAGGAATGTGCAGACTGAACTGTTCTGGAGCACAGGAGGAACATACTGACTGAACTGTCCTGGAGCACAGGAAGAACATACTGACTGAACTGTCCTGGGGCACAGGAAGAACATACTGACTGAACTGTCCTGGGGCACAGCAGGAAGAACATACTGACTGAACTGTCCTGGGGCACAGCAGGAAGAACATACTGACTGAACTGTCCTGGGGCACAGCAGGAAGAACATACTGACTGAACTGTCCTGGGGCACAGGAAGAACATACTGACTGAACTGTCCTGGAGCACAGGAAGAACATACTGACTGAACTGTCCTGGGGCACAGGAAGAACATACTGACTGAACTGTCCTGGAGCACAGGAAGAACATAGTAACTGAACTGTCCTGGAGCACAGGAAGAACATAGTGACTGAACTGTCCTGGAGCACAGGAAGAACATAGTGACTGAACTGTCCTGGAGCACAGGAAGAACATAGTGACTGAACTGTCCTGGAGCACAGGAAGAACATAGATGGTGAAAAAACTAGGTAGTTCACTATGTCGGCCCATGATTAAAATGACATAAATGACGCAACATACAGATATATATCATGACATAAATGACACAGGTATACAGTACTGTTACATTTGTGACATACAAGATATGCAAATATACAGTAGTTAAACAGAGATCTTAACAGAAAATATATACATACGAGGGGGAGGAAACTGTACATTAGGAGGGAGTGGGTGGGTGGGAGGGGACATGTGTATTGTGAATTGTGTATTGTGAAAGCCAAGGTAGGTGATTCAATAACGTTACTAGATCAACTGATCTTTACATTCGAATTTTTTTTCAAATAGTCTACTAGTACAAATGTTTGGATCAAAATGCTGATCGGTACTTTGGTAGTTCGTTCAGACGGGAGAGGAGAGGGGGTGTTTGCCTCCTTTCCTCAGACAATTCTTTGCACTCTTCTCCCTGATTTGTAATAGCTTTTGGCAATCTGAAGTACTCTAAATGCTTTTCCCGGTCCGACCGATTAGTACAGCCAAAAACACAACAATAATTGACCCTTTTGAGCAACAATGACCAGGAACAGTTGTGAGTTCGGTTGCGTTGTAAACATTCAGTATCTCCAAAATGGTCGACTTCCGGTTTGATGACGCGCCGTGAAAACGCGTGCGTACTACGACACAGTACATAAGCTACAGTCTAGACATGTGTATGGCTGGGAGCTTTATACAATTAAACTCTTACACTAAACCAAAATAAAATCAAAACATTACTTAAAACAGAAATGGTAAACTAGCGCCACCTGCTGAACATAGCAGGAAATGCCACAGTGCATATAGAGTTAGCAGGTAAATTTATTTACATTGATAAACATACAATATGCATGGAGCCACATACCTGCAGAAGACACATAAAACAACATCGCTGGAGTCTTCTCTTCATCATCTTCACTCTTCACAGGGACAGGGTTGAATGTGAACTTGATGATACCAGCCTCCTCCAGACCTTGAAGCTGCTCTCCCTCCTGACTGGTCCAGAGTTCCTCCTGTTCCTCTTTCATCTGTAGGAGCTCTGTCTGCTCCTGGCTCAGACTGGGGCTCCTCTCCTGCTGCTCAGGGGGAACCTCCTCTTCACAGACAGAGAGCTGTGGGGGGTCTGGAGGGAGGCAGAATAATAACATGAATAGTTGTAATTGCTGTCACCATTGGAAAGCCACCCATTTTAAGAATTCACACATGTTCTTCCTGTGCCCCAGGACAGTTCAGTCAGTATGTTCTTCCTGTGCTCCAGGACAGTTCAGTCAGTATGTTCTTCCTGTGCTCCAGGACATACCTCGTTGTATCAGACACGTCACACATATCATAATGTTCAACTTCACACACAGCAAACTGTAGTTGATCATCACATTGCCTCGTTTGCTAGCTCGTCGCCACATGCAGAGAGGACGAGCCACATGCTCGTAACGCATTTGTTGATTTCATTATAGCCTACATTTAGTTATAATCAATAATATGTGTTACAAAGGGTCAGATTAAACCGAATATATATATTTATTACTTGAGATATATTGTATAATATTTGTATATCGTCTGATATCCCTTGTATATTCTTTGTATATATACACGGAATATCCCTTTACCTAGGTACAGGCCAGACCATAATATTCGTTCTCCTATTGGACAGCGACCCCTAGGCGCCAACGGCCATACCCCCAATGGCAAGTTCAAAGCCACCGCCAAGACATGTCTCAACATGTCCAGGTTTGCGCAGTAATACGAGACAGAACTGAGGTTGGCACTAGATTATTCACCTTACGTATAAATACGTCGCAGGTGGATACAACAGCACTTAGACCAAAACGTTGAAGCCTTCACCACGATACAACGTGCCGTGAAGTGGGCCCCTTTGCCCCTAAATAGAGCCTTGAGAACCGCGTGCGAATAGATAGCTAAAGTGTCACGAGTTTAACGCTGTATCGTCGAGTTCGACTTATTCTATTGTGAAGTAATAGTCTATTATTTATAGTGTATCGTGCGGCTACCGTTCTACAGTGACCAGCATTACCACCGGTTCGTCGTACTCTAGCTAGTGCACTTATCCAGGCTGGGCGGCCTAAACTCGTGCCGCCATCCAAGGAGTCCTAGACGAGAACCGTTGGATATGTACACCGGAGAACCTACACCGGCGAATGCAGAGCCTTTTCCGGCTGGATTATATTGCTTTGGTACTGTGGCTGCTGGAGCAGAGAACCGTCTACCCCACTGCTGTGTGGGATCTACCCTGTGAGGAGCACCATCGAGCCCGCCTCTAGGACCACAGAGGCTGGCTAGCTTTCATCCATGCTGTCGTGCATACTGGAGTATAGCTGTTGCTTTGTCTACGGACCAAGGGATTACTGCACTGGCTCCTGTATCTGGAGCCTCGTTATTCCGTGTTGATCCAGACTTTGCTCCCGAACATTCCTCTCCCCTGCTGGCTTACAACCGGAGGGAACCCCTTAGTATCTCCAGCTGACTACGAGTGTGCCTTATGTAATTCTTATGCTACAGGTGGCGTCAGTTATACCCATCTTATTATGCTCATGGACTTACGCTCTTGACTTACTTAAGTGTTCTTCGCCTTACAAGCGCATTCATAATTCTCAATCTGTAACCTATTGTTGCTGCTCTAATAATAAATACCTCTAAATAGAACTTTCTTTGTCAAGCCGTATTCTTGTGTGGGTGTTCACCAGATATACCGTGTACTGTATGGCCAGTAATTAAAGTACATAACTAAGTAGTGGTTTAATGATACCATACTCTCAATACAGTCAGGGAATTGTACCCCTCAGTTAAAATTGGTCCTTCGAGCCGGAGGAATATCAGTGTAATATCTAAATATAATATTGATATTAACCATGGCCAGCGGTGAACACTCCACAAACGGCTCTCCTAAGCTAGAACGCTCGCAGCGCAGACATCAGCCACCTCCTTACCTAGAGGACTACGCTGCCAGTCTAATACCTAGCTTCATACAGACGTTAAATGCGGGAAAAGCGGATAGTAAAAGCATGTCAAACCCTAACGACCAGGCGACCTTGCCAGTAGAGACCCTAGTGGGTTCGAACGTAACTGACCAAGCTCACGGGGGGGGACCAGGAGGGACATGACATGACTATACCCCCCGACAACGTCAACGGGACGGTCCCCGGAGAGCTCCAGGATAAAGAAAGCGCTCCAGGGACGGAACCCGACCCACTACCAGAAGAGAAGCGCGCCCAGGAGATAGACTTCCTCGGGGCGCGCCAGGAGAACGGATCTCCAACGAGCACTGTCAGAAGCCGATCACCTCCATCAGTGTCTTCCCCCAGCGAAGCGGACAAGATGCTGGCGCAGGCATTCATCGCCACCCTGGCAGCCTCCACTGAACGCGATCGACTCCAAGCACAGACGCTTAGCGAGCGCGAACATTCTTCCATGGAACAAGAGCGCCTCCGGGCGCAACAACTAAGTGAGCGCGAACACTCTACCATGGAAAGAGAACGCCTGCAGGCTCAACAACTGAGTGAGCGCGAACAATCTGCAGACCAACGAGAGCGCCTTCACGTGCAACTCCAAGCGCAAGCCCTTAGTGAACGCGAACACTCTGCAACCCAGCGAGCGCTTCCAGGCGCAGCAAAGGAGTGAAGACGACCGCATACGCCTGGAGACCAGACGCCTCCAGACGGAAGAGAATATTGAAAGAGACCGCGCCGATGCCCAGCGCGCCGCCGCCGATGCACAGCGCGACGCCGCCAATGCACAGCGCGACGCAGCCCAAGCCCAGCGCGAAGCAGAGCGCGACCTCGCTCACATCAAGCGCGAAGCAGAGCGCGACCGGCTACAGGCGCAGATAATGGAGCAATTGATTGCCAGGGCGACACCCCCTCTCTCCGCACGGAGCTCCAGGGCATCATCACGACAAGGGTCTAGGGCACCTTCCCCTACCCGACCAAATGACCCGGAGCCCGGCCAACAGAAAGAGCCTATCCACGTCTCCGAACCCCCTCCCCGACCGGTCCATACGAGACCCAGCAACCGGGAAGAACCGGCCTATGCCGCCGAGAGACTGAATAGACAACTTCAAGACCTAGAAGACCTAGCAGAGGAAGAGGAAGAGGAGGAAGGTCAAGCCCACCAGCAGCATCGTACTCCACAGGACCAGGAGGTCCAGTACAGCCCAGACTTTACCCCCGAGGCCCTGCGCTACAGACCCCCGACTCACCTCAAGGGTGAGTTTGACGCACAGCCAGCCCCGAGGAACAGCACCTGGGTACCCGGGCCTTGGTACCCACCAAGTACCAGCCCACGACAACACGTACGGGGAGACTCGCCCAGGAGGCCTCTCCCCCAACGCTCACCGATGTGCCAGCCATCCATGGCATCGCACCTTGGCACACCGACGTTCCCGGATTTTACGCACGAGGACAGAGCACAGTACACGGAATTACGGATGTGCTTAGAGACTATGATGTCCGACGTCCCTGATGAGTCGTACAAATATGCTATCCTCCTCAAGCATCTCAAGGTGCCCAGAGCGCATAATATAGCGCTGGCATATTCCAACTCAAGTACCCCATACACCGCGGCTCTAGTAGCCCTCGACCAGCGTTATGGACGCATATGGGACTACGTGATACAAGAAATAAGGAATATTGACCGTCTCCCCCCAGCCACAGACAATCGATCATTGGATGACCTCTCTATCAAGGTACAATCCCTGGTAGGGATGCTGGGGTCCCAAAAGAAAAAGGGTAGACACGAACTGTATGCTAACTCTAATGTAGAAAGGATATTAGAGAAGCTCCCTCCAGCCCGCCAAGAGCGCTTTAGGCGGCAGAGAGACCACCGTGATCCCGACGGTCCCGAGCCATCCCTCCTAGACCTGGCCGACTTCCTCGCGAGAGAAGTCAGCAGCCTACGACTGGATACGTTCGTGCGGAGTGGACCAAGCCTAAGAGATGGACCTCGGAGATCCAACGATAACCGCCGGCTGGTGACCGTCATGCACCAAGCCGAATCAGTACCGCGGAACAAGAACCACAACACCCCCTCGACGAAAGAGAAGTGGAAGATTGTATGCCAGTACTACGAGAAAGAACATTGGCTGTCACAATGTGACACTTTCAAGAAGATGACCGCCGACGAGGTGAGTCAATGGATCAAAGCCAACCGCCGCTGTTACCGCTGTGCGCGCAGCCATATGGCAGCCGGGTGCCGCTTGAAGAAGAGGTGCAGCAGGTGTGACGGTGCCCACTTGGACGTCTTGCATGACAGCACCAGGAAGAAACTCGCACCCCCAAGCAGCACCAGAGTAAGCGTCATGTATATCGACCCCGCCAGCAGCGGGAGCTCCCGAGTGCTCTTGAAAGTGGTCTGAGTGATATTAAGCTACAAGGACAAGGTCCTGGACACTTACGCCGTCCTTGACGACGGGTCAGAAAAGACTCTCCTCCTCGCATCCGCCGCAGCCCAGCTGGGTCTGCGGGGGAGCGAAGAAACGATGACAATTCGTACTATAAGAAGAGACCTGAAGACAATAAAGGGTGAAAACGTCTCCTTCACTATCGCAGCAAGCGGGCAGCCAGAGAGGCAGTATAGGATCACTAACGCTTTCACCAGCCAAGACATAGGCCTGTCACGGTACACCTACCCCATCCCCAAGCTGATGGAAAAATACGTGCACCTACGTCAACTACCTATACCGCTCATCGACGGCGCCACCCCGACCCTGCTCATAGGATCCGACCACACACACCTCATCGTCCCAACGGACCGGGTCCACATCGGGCCCAGAGGCTGTCCAGCAGCAGTCGAGACCCGCCTAGGATGGACACTACAAGGCCCCCTCTCCAGGTCTCCCAACCGACCAGCAGCCACTCGCTGCCTCCACTCCAGAATGACAGAAGAAGACACCACCCTCTTACAGCACGTCGAGAGGCTATGGACACTAGAGACAATGCCCTTTAAGAACGAAAAGAAACACATTCGTTCAAAGGAAGACACTTATGCCATAGCCCTCCTCGAGCAGAGGACAAAGAGAGTCGAGGTCAACGGAGTGATGAGATACGCAACTCCACTCTTGAGGCGAGAGGGTATGCCCACCTTCCACGCCCCAAAAGAAGCGACGGAGCGATATCTACTGAACACAGAGCGGCGTCTAGCCAGAGACCCCGCTCAAGCCACTGTGTACCGCGCTGAGATTGACAAGCTAATCACAGCGGGACACATAAAGAAAATTGACATTCAAGAGGCCGATCAGACGACCGAATCATGGTACGTGCCCCACCACAAGGTCCACCACAACGGCAAGGATCGTATTGTGTTTAACTGCAGCTACCAGATCGGATTACAGAATCTGAATAAAGAACTCTTGCCCGGTCCAACACTCGGCCCCTCTCTACTAGGCGTGTTGCTACGTTTCCGCCAAAACAAGGTGGCCATCAGCGGCGACATCAAAGGGATGTTCCTGCAGGTGCGACTAGTGGAAGAGGACAAGCCCCTGCTGCGGTTCTTATGGAGAGAGAGGATCGGGGATGAGCAACCATCCATCTATCAATGGGAGGTCCTCCCTTTCGGAACCACATGCAGCCCATGCTGTGCTACGTTCGCACTGCAAAAACATGTCGCAGAGGACCCAGCAGCTGACGAGGAGGTCCGACAAAGTGTAGAGAAGAGTTTCTACGTGGACAACTGTCTGCAAAGCGTCTCGACACCAGAAGAGGCCGAGGCCCTCCTACTCAAGCTCCGCGCCTCCCTGATCAAAGGCGGCTTTGATCTCCGGCAGTGGGCCAGCAGCGACCCTCAAGTACTGCGCAGCCTCTCCCCAGAGAACAAGGCAGCAAGCAGTGAGACCTGGATGGCGACCATCCCAGGTGAAGCCCAAGAAATGACATTAGGACTAGTCTGGCGCTTCAAAACAGACTCGCTCCATTATAGACACACACCCCTGACCAAGGAGCAGGGAAGGTCGATTTCACTACCGACCACCAGACGGAGTGTATACAGAACACTCGCCAGACAATATGACCCGTTGGGATGTATTCTACCTTACACCACAAGGGCAAAAATGATTGTGCGAGAGCTGTGGGACAAGGACCAGGGCTGGGACGACCCCATACCCGACCACCTTGCTTCCACATGGAGAGAGTGGGAAACAGAACTCAACTCGCTCCCAGGTGTCAACATACGCCGCAGCTACTTCCCACCCACAGTGCGGCTGGAGACGTGCCAGATGGACCTGCACGTCTTCAGCGACGCCTCCGAAGTAGCCTACGGTTCGGTGGCCTACTTGCGGGCCCGAGAGGAGGGAGGAGAAATACATACCGCCTTCATCCTGGCTCGTTCAAGGATAGCCCCCCGCAAGCAACAATCGATCCCGCGTCTAGAGCTCTGCGCAGCCCTAGTAGGAGCGCAACTCGCCACGTTAATCCAACGTGAACTCACCATCCCGGTGCAAAGAACAATCCTGTGGTCAGACTCCATGACCGTACTCACATGGATCCAGTCCGATTCGTGTAGATACAAGGTCTTCGTGGGAGTCAGAATCACAGAGATCCAAGAGCTAACAGAATCAGCATGCTGGAGGTACGTGGACACAAAACAGAACCCAGCAGATGTCATCACACGGGAAATGTCCCTAGATGACCTCACACGTCACAATATCTACAGTGACGGTCCCGAGTTCCTCAAGCTCCCGGAAGAAGAGTGGCCTAACCCCACCCCACGGGAGGCTAGTCAAGAGGAGGCAGAGATGAAGAAATCTATGTTCTGTGGGTTGACGCACACACCAGTCCCCACAGACCCCAACATAGACGACTGCCCCACCCTTGAGAGTGCGCAGTTAAAGACATTCCTGTGGCACCACCCTGAGGTTCCCTCCACTACTGACATTAATGCAGCTAATTACGAAGAAGCAGAACTCCTTCTGCTACAGCGAGCCAAAAGAGACTCGTTCCCCGACGAGCTAGACTGTCTGCAGGGATCAAAGCCAGTCCCGTCAGACAGCAGACTGCTCCACTTGGCCCCTGAGCGCGACGCCCATGATCTCATCAGAGTGGGTGGTCGTCTGAGAAGGGCCCCGGACTTAACGGATGACGTCAAGTTCCCTATAGTTCTCAACAGCCGACACAAGGTCACAGAGCTCATCATAAAGAAATACGACGAGGACGTGCACCACGCTGGGGCAGAGCGAGTCTTCGCTGAGATCAGACGTCGCTATTGGATACTGCAAGGAAGAGAAGCAGTACGACGCTTCCAGCGGACCTGTCTAGACTGTCGCAAGTGGCGAGCACAGCCCAGTATACCCAGGATGGCTGACCTACCTCCCTGTCGCCTCCGACTCGGCGACAAGCCCTTTCACTCCACCGGTATGGACTGCTTCGGCCCGCTGTATGTGAAGAAAGGAAGAGGGACGGAGAAGAGGTGGGGTATTGTATTCAAATGCATGACCACCCGAGCGATACACATAGAACTCCTTCCAACCATGAGTACGGACTCATTCCTTATGGCCTTCCGGAGATTCACAGCGCGGAAAGGAAAACCGTCTATATTATTGTCTGATCACGGGACAAACTTCAAAGGCGGAGAAAGAGAGCTGAGAGAGCTTCCAAGCTATGGGCCCAGAACTTAAGACCCACCTCGCTCCCTCTCAGATTGATTTCCAGTTTAACCCCCCGAACGCCCCTCACTTCGGGGGAACCTGGGAACGAGAAGTACGTTCAATAAAGACAGCCCTGTACGCCGTGCTTGGGGCCCAGACCGTGGCGGAAGAAGTCCTCACGACAGTCCTCACAGAGATCGAGGGAGTATTGAACTCAAAGCCCCTCGGTTACGTCTCAAGTGATGTAGCAGATGTCGACCCAGTTACCCCCAACACTCTCTTGATGGGGCGGCTGGACCCCGCGCTCCCACAGACAGTGTATAGACCTGAGGAAGCGAACGGCCGAAGAATGTGGAGGTACAGTCAAGTATTGGCTGACAAGTTTTGGAACAGTTTCCTCCTCCACTATCTACCGTCTCTACAGACCCGCCAGAAATGGGTAAAAGAAAGAGACAATTTGACGGAGGGCACAGTCGTCATGATCATAGACCAGTCACTACCCCGAGCTATGTGGCCGGCCGGCCGCGTAAGCAAAGTGATCACTGGTGCCGACGGAAAGGTCAGAGTGGCAGAAGTTCTCGTCCAGGGACGGACATACACCCGACCCGTGGCGAGGCTGATAGAGTTGCCAAGGCTCCCTGACTCCCTTGATGACGACCATGACCCACTGACTTTGTGAATTGCCCTACTCCTCACAACGGACATTGAGTAGTGGACAAGACGGTTAATCTGTCTCTGCTTATCTAATTAGGTGCGGACTAATTAGGAGGCGGCTGTTACAAAGGGTCAGATTAAACCGAATATATATATTTATTACTTGAGATTAATATTTGTATATCGTCCGATATCCCTTGTATATTCTTTGTATATATACACGGAATATCCCTTTACCTAGGTACAGGCCAGACCATAATATTCGTTCTCCTATTGGACAGCAACCCCTAGGCGCCAACGGCCATACCCCCAATGGCAAGTTCAAAGCCACCGCCAAGACATGTCTCAACATGTCCAGGTTTGCGCAGTAATACGAGACAGAACTGAGGTTGGCACTAGATTATTCACCTTACGTATAAATACGTCGCAGGTGGATACAACAGCACTTAGACCAAAACGTTGAAGCCTTCACCACGATACAACGTGCCGTGAAGTGGGCCCCTTTGCCCCTAAATAGAGCCTTGAGAACCGCGTGCGAATAGATAGCTAAAGTGTCAGAGTTTAACGCTGTATCGTCGAGTTCGACTTATTCTATTGTGAAGTAATAGTCTATTATTTATAGTGTATCGTGCGGCTACCGTTCTACAGTGACCAGCATTACCACCGGTTCGTCGTACTCTAGCTAGTGCACTTATCCAGGCTGGGCGGCCTAAACTCGTGCCGCCATCCGAGGAGTCCTAGACGAGAACCGTTGGATATGTACACCGGAGAACCTACACCAGCGAATGCAGAGCCTTTTCCGGCTGGATTATATTGCTTTGGTACTGTGGCTGCTGGAGCAGAGAACCGTCTACCCCACTGCTGTGTGGGATCTACCCTGTGAGGAGCACCATCGAGCCCGCCTCTAGGACCACAGAGGCTGGCTAGCTTTCATCCATGCTGTCGTGCATACTGGAGTATAGCTGTTGCTTTGTCTACGGACCAAGGGATTACTGCACTGGCTCCTGTATCTGGAGCCTTGTTATTCCGTGTTGATCCAGACTTTGCTCCCGAACATTCCTCTCCCCTGCTGGCTTACAACCGGAGGGAACCCCTTAGTATCTCCAGCTGACTACGAGTGTGCCTTATGTAATTCTTATGCTACAGGTGGCGTCAGTTATACCCATCTTATTATGCTCATGGACTTACGCTCTTGACTTACTTAAGTGTTCTTCGCCTTACAAGCGCATTCATAATTCTCAATCTGTAACCTATCGTTGCTGCTCTAATAATAAATACCTCTAAATAGAACTTTCTTTGTCAAGCCGTATTCTTGTGTGGGTGTTCACCAGATATACCGTGTACTGTATGGCCAGTAATTAAAGTACATAACTAAGTAGTGGTTTAATGATACCATACTCTCAATACAGTCAGGGAATTGTACCCCTCAGTTACAATATGCATTACTATGTGACACGGCAGTCAACCAACAGTTGCATATGATTAAAAAATGTCAACACTCACTCACCCCGTCTCTCGTTGTGCCTATCCGTTTTGTACCTGCGAGAACAGCGGGGTCGTCTGGTTGGTTCGACTTTGATATCCCCATTGGAACAGGTGGACGTCTGCAAGGCTCGCAACGGTAGCAGCAGACTGGGGATGCTCTTTGTGGTTCAATCAATAAAGTGTACATTGTGTACGTTCAATCAATGTTATCTCTCGTACAGAGGCTAGACTACTAGACTATAATGTCGCACCTCAGCCAGGAGAATTTAACTTTCCACTCGGGCCTGAACGCTCGACATTTCTGTTTCTTTTCCGCGGGAGCCACCACGGCATCGGCGGTCTCTGTGACTTCAGAAGACTCATCTTCATTGTCATTATTATTAGACCTGCTTGTGCTTGGTTTCATGAAATATTTGTTAAGCTTAGCTTGTTTGGCCATCTCTCTCTCTCGCTCGTATACCCGTTTGTCGTTATGGTGGCCAGACAGGCTCAAAAAAAGAAAGAAAAAAAAGATTCACATCTGAGCGGCGCCATCCGCGCTTTATCAGAGTGAAGCAACAATGAAACAAATGTAATGATTGTTTCGTTCATCGCATAGGCTATTTAATTTTAGCCTATTTTAATACAATTCAAATAATAAAATTGTGCTTAGAGGAATTATTTTCACCGGACATTATGACAGGAGAGATTTAAATATTCGGACTTCAACATATTTTGCCGGTCAAATACCGGTAATTACCGGCTAACGGAAACGCTGCCTGGAGCACAGGAAGAACATAGTGACTGAACTGTCCTGGAGCACAGGAAGAACATACTGACTGAACTGTCCTGGAGCACAGGAAGAACATAGATGGTGAAAAAACTAGGTAGTTCACTATGTCGGCCCATGATTAAAATGACATAAATGACGCAACATACAGATATATATCATGACATAAATGACATACAGGTATACAGTACTGTTACATTTGTGACATACAAGATATGCAAATATACAGTAGTTAAACGGAGATCTTAACAGAAAATATATACATACGAGGGGGAGGAAACTGTACATTAGGAGGGAGTGGGTGGGTGGGAGGGGACATGTGTATTGCTTTTCCCGGTCCGACCGATTAGTACAGCCAAAACTAGGGCTGGGCGATAAAACAATAACGATAACTATCGCGATAAATTATTTCCTCGAAATAAACATGAAACGTGGTCGCAAAGTTTCGATATATCGATTTTCCAAGCTTGGCTCCGTTCAGCCTCGGCTCAACACACTCACTAACAACAACCAACCTTACGTGATGACGTGCTACGCACAACAGCTAACAACCAATCAGTGAAGGAGATGGCCGAGATCGACGGAGACCCGGAAGGAGACCCAGAGCGGTAGGACCATAACTACTCACTCAACAACAAGGCTTGCTAGGCTAATTAGCTTGCACGGCGTTGTTTTATATATTTACGTGCCGAGTATGTGTGTGTGGTGAATTCTGAGGCCACGTTTATAGTAGTGGGGGTATACAGTGGTAGTCGTTTCAATATATTGTGGCGGAAGAGAGTATTTTAGTGTGATATTTAGCACATTGTCATGGAATACACCGCGTAGAAGCAACAGGCTGGCTAGGTTAACTAGCTTGCATGGCACTGTTTTATATATTTACGTGCCGAGTATGTGTGTGTTTTGAATTCTGAGGCCACGTTTATAATAGTGTGGGAGTGGACGTCGTTTCAATATATTGTGGCGGAAGAGAGTATTTTAGTGTCATATTTATTGTCATGAGATACTCCGCTTGTCGGCTAACTGCTAACGTGCGAGGACTGATGACGACATCAACTCGACTTGAGACATTCGCAGCAGCATATTAGAAGTTAATTAAACTTGACAGACATTATATCGACGATAATTATCGATTAGGGGTGGGACGATACATCAATCCAGATCGATATATCGATCTATTATCAATAATCAAATAGGATCGATGCAACGTAAAAAGATCGATTCATATTGCGATACTCTTATTTTGAAAATCCCACAAGTCATATCCGCCGGCGCCCAGTAGTGTGAAACTCTGTGTAGACATTACAGCAGAGCAGCGTCTAAGTATTTTGCGACCCGATATAAGTCTGTGCAGTTTTTTCCCCGCAATGGGTCAAATGCATCTAACATGATTTGCATCGTCGCCATTCCTTTATGCCCACGTTGCGTGGGCAGATCTAAATTAACGTTATGTTGGCTGCTTAAGCTAAGCAGCTAACGTGAGAGAGAACAGGAGAGGGGAGAGGGGACTTGGGAAGGAGGAGGGGTGAGGGCATTCTACCTTTCTGTGGGGGACTGGGGGAGGGGCATTCTGTGTGTGTGCGTGTGTCTGTGTGTGTGTGTGTGTGTTACTGAGGATGGACAGATAATGTTGATATTTAAACATGATCATCATGCAACATAAAACAATTGTAGGAACAATTTGGGAGAGGAAGGGGTTTTAGCTTGCGTGTTGTGAGTTCCAAAACATTTTACTTAAAGTTTAAAGCGCAATATATAAAAACGTGGCACTTTACAGTGAACAGGAGGTCTATTTGTATTAAAAACAATAGATTGTTTTTCATTTAAATGTCTGGAACTGCTCAAAAATAAAAACGTCAATTGATATTTCTGTAGCCTTTTTTTAGTTGATCTAAATGTGACTGATTGTGTTAAATGGGCACACAATATCGCCTCATATCGATCGCAGGCACCTGAATCTAATCGTATCATATCGTGGCAGACTTTGTGATATCGGCAAATATCGTATCGTTGTCCAAATAATCGATATCGTATTGTATCGTGATGAAACTGGTGATTCCCACCCCTGTTATCGATATCGAATTATATGAAAATAATTTTATAATTTTATCGCGATAACGTTTTTGGTCATATCGCCCAGCCCTAGCCAAAACCACAACAATAATTTACCCTTTTGAGGAACAATGACCACGAACAGTTGTGAGTTCGGTTGCGTTGTAAACATTCAGTATCTCCAAAATGGTCGATGATGCGCCGTGAAAACGCGTGCGTACTACAACACAGTACATAAGCTACAGTCTAGACATGTGTATGGCTGGGAGCTTTATACAATTAAACTCTTACACTAAACCAAAATAAAATCAAAATATTACTTAAAACAAAAATGGTAAACTAGCGCCACCTGCTGAACATAGCAGGAAATGCCACAGTGCATAGAGTTAGCAGGTAAATTAATTTACATTGATAAACATACAATATGCATGGAGCTACATACCTGCAGAAGACACATAAAACAACATCGCTGGAGTCTTCTCTTCATCATCTTCACTCTTCACAGGGACAGGGCTGAATGTGAACTTGATGATATCAGCCTCCTGCAGACCTTGAAGCTGCTCTCCCTCCTGACTGGTCCAGAGTTCCTCCTGTTCCTCTTTCATCTGTAGGAGCTCTGGGTCCTGGGTTTGGTTAAACCATGAGGACTGAGGTGTCTCTTCATCATCTTCACTCTTCACAGGGACAGGGTTGAATGTGAACTTGATGATACCAGCCTCCTCCAGACCTTGAAGCTGCTCTCCCTCCTGACTGGTCCAGAGTTCCTCCTGTTCCTCTTTCATCTGTAGGAGCTCTGTCTGCTCCTGGCTCAGACTGGGGCTCCTCTCCTGCTGCTCAGGGGGAACCTCCTCTTCACAGACAGAGAGCTGTGGGGGGTCTGGAGGGAGGCAGAATAATAACATGAATAGTTGTAATTGCTGTCACCATTGAAAAGCCACCCATTTTAAGAATTCACACATGTTCTTCCTGTGCCCCAGGAGTCCAGTTCAGTCCAGGGCCGGATTAAGGACCGGGCCGTCCGGGCCGCGGCCCGTGGGCCTCTAGTGATGAGGGGCCTCCAAAAAAAATATTTTCTTTTCATTTTTTACTAAACTTTTTTGGATGCCCCTCATCACTAGAGGCCCCAACATTTTTTTTAATTTTTTTTAACTTTAATTTAAAAAAATGTTGAAGGCCCCTCGTCACTAGAGGCCTTTTGGAGGCCCCTCGTCACAAGAGGCCCCAAATTAGTATTATTATTTTTTTAACTTTTATTTTTTATGGCGGCTACGTGGCGTAGTGGGCAAGGTGCTCGCCACGAAATGCTGGAGACGCTGCGCTCGTCAGTTCGAGCCCAGCGCTCCACATTTGCTTTCAGTTTAGCTGGTCGTCCGTACTAATACACATTAGGGGGTGGGAAACTGATGGGTGGGGATCGGGCGTTGTGGACAGCGACTCCTACAGGTCGGTTGGTGCGCCTGCGCAGTAGAATCAGGAAGTGTCGGGGGCAGTGTGAGCCTCCCACGCGTTACTCCTCGCCACTGAGAGATCGAGCTGCGCAGGTGAAAAGATGCGACTGCTGTTACCTCAAGTACCGGAGGGGACTTGTGCTATGTATGACTTAGTCCACATTGCAGCCGGCTTGTGAGAGGCAAGAAACAGCGTCCGTGACAGGGGAGGGTTGAATTGGATGATACGAAATTGGGATGGGAGAAAATATAGAAAATGGGAGAAAAAGTGGATAAAAAAAAACTTTTATTTTTTTGGAGGCCCCTCGTCACTCCAGGCCTTTTGGAGGCCCCTCGTCACTAGAGGCCCCAAATTATTATTATTATTCTTTTTACTTTTATTTGATTTTTTTGGAGGCCCCTCGTCACTAGAGGCCCCAAATTATTATTATTTTTTTTTTACTTTTATTTGATTTTTTTTGGGGGCCCCTCATCACTAGAGGCCTTAGATTTTTTTATTTTTTTTTTATTTTGGAGATCGATGTCATACTGTGACACTGAAATGAAAACATATTTCATCAACTAAAATATACAGTACGTCACACCCTGCCGTCTGCAAGTGGCTAATCTTGAGTATTTTTTCTCCTCTTCATAAGAGTTTGAGGTTTTCCGTTTGAAGTAAAAACAGCAATAAAAAGTCAAAACTTGCATCTCCACATCCCAGCCCCGACGCCTGAATACTTTTACCAATGGATTTCCAGTTCCGCGCTTGCGTTCTGCGCTCTGATTGGCCACTGACGTTTCTGGTAGCGCCAATCGTGTGACGCCTCTTTCTTTCACCGGTTAAGCTTAGGCACTCTTTCGAAGTTGGTTAAGGTTAGAGTTTGTCTTAGAGCAGGGCGATAGAACACCAGCCCTGATTCCATACTCTAACCTTAACCAACTTCGAAAGAGTCGCCTAAGACAGGGGTTCCCAAACTTTTCAGGCCGGGGCCCAGAAAATAAGGCGTCAGAGAGCCGCGGCCCAATGCACATCGTCTGGCTTTTTTTTTTTTTTGCCAGGCGACCAATTTTTTAAGCCAAATATCACTTCAATCCTATTAAGTTAGTTCAAGTTAGTTATTCATTTATATGTGCTATTTATGAGAGGGCTAAAATGTTGCAAAATAATAATGATAATAATAATAATAGCCTCATTAAAATACTATTGTTGCTTCGGTTGTTTTCAGCGTTTTATGTGCATAATCTGTTATTTAGTTTGAAATGTTCGTTGAAATAAGTAGATTTTTCGTTTTTGTTTATTTATTAAGTTAATATAAAACCATATAGTCACATTTTAGAATACAATAGAATAGAATTTTAGAATACAACTAGAAACACTGTCCTGGCCTGCTTCTAAGTTCAGTGGCCTGACAATTTTTTTAAATAAAAAAAATAAAAATAAATTTTTTTTTTTTTTTTTTTTTTTTTTAATCATCTCGCGGCCCACCCGTGGCTGCTCGCGGCCCACCTTTGGGTCTCGACCCCGACTTTGGGAACCACTGGCCTAAGAAACGTCAGTCAATATTTCTATTGTATTTTTTTTCTTTTATACATACATACATACATACATACATACATACATACATACAGCCCCAAACCCCCACCTAATAGACAGTCCCCTCCCCACCGTATGTATATTTCCCTCCCACCCACCCACCCCCTCCTAATGTACAGTCCCCTCCCCATCATATGTATATACTCTCTGTCAGGATCTATGGGTAACAGTACTGTATATTTGCATATCATATATGTCACAAATGTAACAGTACTATATAACTGTATGTCATGTATGTCCCTATGCCATAAATGTCATGATGTCATATATGTTGTGCATGTCATACATGTCACTATGAATTGAAAATGGGGGACCCTGATGTAAACAAGACAAACGTCTTTCTCTGGTCTGCATCCCCTTAACAATTGTGTGTATTGAGCCGTACTGTATTATTTGTACCCATTCTGCAATCTGTTAAATATAATTTTCATTAATTCATTAATTCACAGACAGTAACACAGGACAAAAACACATTTCAACCCCCTCCCTTCCCTAATTATAATTTAAATTGACATTCACGTAAAAGTAAGCTTACTATTCTAATATTATATTCTTGTCTCCAAAGTGTGTGCATGTTTTTTTTCTTCCTGAGGATGGCGCCATCCCCCCATCTAAACATGATGGGTTTCTTTTCTCTTCTTGATTGATTGATTGAAAACTTTATTAACAGATTGTAGAATGGGTACAGTACAGTACAGTACAGCTCAATACTTGTTAAGGGGATGCAGACCAGAGAAATACTTTCGTCTTGTTTACATCAGGGTCCGCCATTTTCAATTCATCATAACATATCATAACATATATGACATACATGACATACATGTCATGACATACATGACATACAGATGGGAAGAATCTACCCGCCAAGCATATTTCTTACCTGCCAAATTTTTTTTGATTAAAAAATATATATATATTTTATATAATTTTTTTTTAAATAAAATATATATTATATAATCATATAGTTGATTATTGTAGTTGTATTATCTGCGAGACATCGCCACCACGCAATAAGTCAAAATGCTCGCTATCTGCAAACAGCTCCACTGTCTGTGTGTACTCTAGTAGCCTCCAGCTCCAAAAAGGATTCTCCTGTGCTGCAGCGGGACCCTATACTAATACTCTACATTCAGCATGCAAGGATTCTCCGGCGCTGCAGCTGGACCCTATTGGTATAATGTTAGGGTTCTTTGGTCAAATCACATTCATAAAGCCCTCAGCTACAATACGCATTGAATCAATGTTATAAGACATTGATATCAGGAGCTATCTGTAGCTACTGCTAGCCCGCTAGGTAACGTTAAGACAATTTAGTTTACTGGGACATATAGATCTAACGTGAGCTAGCTAACGTGAGCTAGCTAACGAGGGAACGGAGGTATTATGCACTCGAGTCGACTATTGCTGGAGCATTTGTTGATATCAGTAGCTAGCCAGCTAGATACCGTTAGACAATGCCTCGTCATGTATTAAACTAAAAGTGAATAGTTGACCGGGTCATTGTTTAAACAGTAACGGTAGCTCATGGAGGTCCGGTCTAGACTAGAGCAGACTGCCTCTGTGTTGATACGAGCAGAAGCCAATAGTATCCCGCTGCAGGGCTGGGCAGATATGACTCGTTGCCACGGTTTCTTTCAAAATAAGAGTATCATACGAACCGAATGCTGCTAACTGCCGGAGCCATCGATATTATGACTGGAGCTGCGCTTGGAGCGGAAATGAGACCCGCACAGATTTTCAAAATAAGAGTATCGTTATGAACTACACGTCTACACGCCACACGGCGGGCAGACCCCCCAGTGGCAAGCGCCAAAGGTAAAAACTGAGCGCCCCTGGCGGGCGGCGGGCTTTAATTTCGCCCCCTGCACTCAGGGCAGTATGGGGTAGAACACATAGTAGCATACTACAAGAACCTAGGCGTCCACAAAGACGACTTCAAACTGGAAATGGTAACTACAGATGAGGTACTCAAAAAACTGAGCGCCCTCCAACCGAACAAGGCCACTGGCCATGACAACATCCCCTCCAAATTCCCCAGAGACTCAGCAGCAGCCATCACCCCAGTCATCACACACATAATAAACCTCTCCATAAAACAGGGACACGTCCCCAAGGACTTCAAAATTGCGAGAGTAACACCCCTGCACAAAAAGGGCAGTAAATTAGACCCAGGCAACTACCGACCTGTTTCTATCCTTACATCCATCTCAAAAGTCATGGAAAAAATAGTATACGAACAGATCGAAAAGTACCTTGCGGAAAAAAATCTAATCTACGAATTCCAATCTGGCTTCAGAACATCCCACTCCACTGACAAATGCCTTCTCTATTTAAACGACCACATCAAACAAGAGGTGGACGCGGGCAAATACTGCGGCATGGTCATGCTGGACCTACAAAAGGCCTTCGACACTGTCAATCACACCATTCTGATTGACAAGCTAAAAGCAATTGGTTTTGATAGTCTATCAGTGAGCTGGATACAATCCTACCTGGAGGGGAGAGAACAGATGGTGGAGGTAAACGGTACCCTACCCCCCCCCCCTCACAGTGAGCTGTGGTGTTCCACAAGGAAGCATACTAGGACCGCTACTATTCCTAATTTATGCAAATGACATGTCGTCAGCTTGTGACTGCAACTTGTTCCTGTTTGCGGACGACTCAGCCCTGCTGGTCTCTGACGAGAACAAGTTACAGGTTGAAAAAGCCCTCAGCTCAGAACTAGGCAAAATCTGCATATGGCTCGCCGACAACAAACTATCATTACACATGGGCAAAACAGAGTCCATTCTCTTCGGTTCAAATAACAAACTCAGCAAGACCGACGGCTTCTCGGTTACAGTGGGTGACAATATTGTCACAAGGAAAGATCGAAATTACCTACCTGGGTTCCATCCTAGAGGCTAATCTTTCCTGTGACAAAATGGCATCCAATGTAATAAAAAAAAGTCAACCAACGAACTTGATTCTTGTACCGATCTCCTCTCTGGTAAACAAGAATACCCTGAAGACTCTAGCAGGAGCACTCATTCAAGGGTACTACGACTATGCTTGCACCTCATGGTACCAAAGCACCTCAAAGGCACTAAAAAACAAATTACAAACATCTCAAAACAAGCTAGTCAGACTACTGCTTGACCTGACTCCTAGAACCCACCTCACCCCTGCCCACTTTGACAACCTAGGATGGCTTAGAGTAGACGACAGAGTACAGCAACTTGCAATGGTCCTGGTCTACAAGATACACTACGCGACCAAGGTACCCATGTACATGTCAAAATACTTCCCAAAGGTCAGTGAATACCACGATCACAACACCAGAGGGAGCTCCACAAATCATGTTAAACCCAGATTCGGCTCAAACAAGGGACTAAACACGTTTCGCAATTATGCCACATCAATGTGGAACGCCCTACCCAAAGCTGTAAAGGAATGTGAATCACTACCCACTTTCAAAAACACTCAAAAAACACCTACGGGAGACTGCAATTCGAAACTGGCCCCTACAAATGTCCTAACCCAGTTGCACAGTAAATGACCAAGTATGGCTTTGTCAGTATTCCAATGTACAATGTACAGTGTCCCCCCCCCCCACCTCCAATGTACAGCCCCCACCCACCCACCCACCCAACCCCACCCACCCAACCTCCTCCAATGTACAGTTTCTACGTCAAATGTATATACACTCTTTTTCTGGACACTTTTGTATCACAAACAGTACTGTATTTGCAAATCTGATATGTCATAAATGTATAGATGTAGCAGTACTGTCTATCTGTATGTCATGTATGTCATATATGTTATGATGAATTGAAAATGGGGGACCCTGATGTAAACTAGACGAAAGTCTTTCTCTGGTCTGCATCCCCTTAACAATTGTATGTATTGAGCTGTACTGTACTGTACCCATTCTGCAATCTGTTAATAAACTTTTCAATCAATCAATCAATCAATCAATCAATCAATTGATAAACATACAATATGCATGGAGCCACATACCTGCAGAAGACACATAAAACAACATCGCTGGAGTCTTCTGGTCGCTGCACATCTTGCATACCTACATGTACTAGGTAAATTAAACACTTCATTAGTTTCTTCACCATAATAACTCATAACTACATGTACTAGGTAAATTAAACACTTCATTAGTTTCTTCACCATAATAACTCATAACTACATGTACTAGGTAAATTAAACAATTCATTAGTTTCTTCACCATAATAACTCATAACTACATGTACTAGGTAAATTAAACAATTCATTCGTTTCTTCACCATAATAACTCATAACTACATGTACTAGGTAAATTAAACAATTCATTCGTTTCTTCACCATAATAACTCATAACTACATGTACTAAATTAAACAATTCATTCGTTTTTTTCACCAGAATAATAATAACTCCGAGAACAGAGATAATGGAATCTGCATGGAATGGCCACGGCAATCATTAACCTACCTATAAAACTAGAACTAGTGGTCAAATGAGCACAAATGTCATAAAACCATGTAATAAAATGAACGTTAAGCATTATGTATTACAAGTTAAAACTTAAATGAGTTACATTTAGCAGAAACGAGTGAAATAAGGAGCTATATTTCAAACTGACGCACCTCCCCTCAGCAGAGAGCATGGCGAGAACGCCAGGTAGTTTGCAGGCTGTTTGACGAGGAAATGGGCAAAGACACAGCTCGTCACGGATTGGCCAAACGCGTCAGTGGCCAATCAGAGAGCGTCAGTCAGTGCCAATCAGAGAGCGTCTCCGAGAAATGCGGCTTGTTTTGGTAATCACGCGGGACGAACAGGGACAGACAGCGCGATATGCAATGAGGTGGTGTGACAGGATCTCACTGCCACCTAGTGGTAGCTGTTGTTACTGTATGTACTGTGTGGTTTGAATTGATTGATTGAAAACTTTATTAACAGATTGCAGAATGGGTACAATACAGTACAGCTCAATACACACAATTGTTAAGGCGATGCAGACCAGAGAAAGACTTTCGTCTTGTTTACATCGGGGGGTAGGAGGTGTGGGTGGGTGGGGAACACTGTACAACTGTACAAGCAAAACTGTACATTGGAATATTGACAAAACCATACTTGGTCATTTACTGTACATTGGAGGGGGTTGGGTTAGGACATTTACAGGGGCCAGTTTTGAATTGCAGTCTCCCGTAGGTGTTCTTTGAGAGTGGTTTTGAAAGTGGGTAGTGATTCACATTCCTTTACCGCTTTGGGTAGGGCGTTCTGTTGAGCATATTTTGTATTGGTGGACAAAGTCATGTGTCTGCTCCTGTATAACATCACTGTGTGCATGCGTACAACAGACAAGGTGTTTTGATATAAAAGAGCATGCGCACTAAATAAACGCCCCTTAGCCTAGATGAAACTCAGTCCATGTGGTCGTGTCTATTTCTTCATGTCGAATGCTAATTACTTTGGTTGACTGCACACGTGGAGACTTCTGCTGACAAAAATGTCTCACGCAACACGTTCCACATTGATGTGGCATAATTGCGAAACGTGTTTAGTCCCTTGTTTGAGCCGAATCTGGGTTTAACATGATTTGTGGAGCTCCCTCTGGTGTTGTGATCGTGGTATTCACTGACCTTTGGGAAGTATTTTGACATGTACATCATAAGTCATACTGGCCAGCAGTGTAACTAGTAAGAGTAGGTAAGGGATATGTACAGATATAGATATAGTATTAATATGTACAGTGATACAGGTATAAAGACACTATGGTAGTAAGTCATACTGGCCAGCAGCGTAACTAGAGTAGGTAAGGGATATGTAGATATACATATCAAGGCATCACTGAGTATGAACCTGAAGCTGTTAGGCCATGCCTCCCACTGGTCGGCTGCAATGTGGACGAAGCCTTGCATCACATGTCCCCTCCGCCTGTATTCGAATACCAACCGGTTCATGCTTCCGCGTTCGTGTTTTGCGCTCTGATTGGCCACTGATGTTTCTGGTCGCACCAATCGTGTGACGGCAAGTTCTTTCGCCGGTTAAGCTTAGGCACTCTTTCGAAGTTGGTTAAGGTTAGAGTTTGTCTTAGAGCAGGGCGATAGAACGCCAGCCCTGATTCCAAACTCTAACCTTAACCAACTTCGAAAGAGTCGCCTAAGCTTAACCAGTGATAAACTAGGCGTTAGGTAGTTTGCTGCTGGTCGAGGCGGAAATGGGCGCGTCACGCGATTGGGCGCACATGTCACATGACCAGAAACGCCTGTGGCCAATCAGATCACACCAGAAACGGCAGTGGCCAATCATATTCGCAAAACGCAAACGCGGAAGCATGAACCGGTTGGTATTCGAATAGACGCGTCGCCTCCGGTACACGAGGAGTACAGTGCGATCTCTCAGCGACGAGGGTCTGCGTGGGAGGCTCACGCTGCCCCGTTGCTTCCTGATTCTGCTGTACAGGCGCACCAACCGACCTGTAGGAGTCGCTGTCCACAACGTCCGATCCCCACCCACCGGCTTTCCCACCCCTTAATACTGCCAATTGTATTAGTATGAACGACCAGCCAAGCTGGTAGCAACGCAGAGAGTTGGGCTCGAACCCAGCATCTCCTGCGTTAGTGGCGAGCGCCTTGCCCACTGCGCCACTTAGCCGCCCACAGTACTGCTACATCTATACATTTATGACATACCAGATTTACAAATACAGTACTGTATGTGATACAAAAAGAGTCTAAAAAAGAGAGTATATACGTTTGACGTAGAAACTGTAGGTGGGGTGGGGGTTGGGTAAAAAAACTGTACATTGGAATATCGACAAAGGGGCTAAGTCTATGGCTGAACGTGCTCCTCATCTTGGCTAGTGCCTCCTAGAGGCAGTGGGAGGGGTTTTCCAGTATAGTAATAATATCGTATTTGACCTCTCTGCCACCACCTCTAGTTTAACCAGTTCGACTCCCACTTTGGAGATATAGCCTTCCTCCCCAGCTTGTTCCGTTTGTTAGGGTCTCTTGAGTTGATGTAACCCCCCCCCCAGCATACCACGGCAAAGAAGAGGATGCTGGCTACTACAGACTGGTAAAACATTAGCAGTAGCAGACAGGCTGCACGTGTTGAAAGACCTGAGCCTGCTCTGTCCCTTCCTGTAGATTAGAGGGCCTTGTAAAATGGCAAATGGTGCATTTATATAGCAGCTTTTATCCATAGCGATTTACAATTTTGTTTCTCACATTCACCCATTAACACACCGACGGCGGAGGCAACCATGCAAGGTACCGACCTGCTCATCGGGAGCAATTAGGGATTAAGTGTCTTGCTCAAGGATACTTCGACACGCTGGGGATCGAACCGGGAACCTTCCGATTGATTACCAGACGACTGCTCTACCTCACTGTCGCCCCCCTGTCGGCCTTGTGTTGTCCAACTAGTCCGGTTTACTGTTCAGGAGTACTCCCAGGAACCTGTAGGTCTCCTCTCCACCTCCTCCACCTCCTCCCCTCAGATAGTGATGGGAGCAGGGGACCTCTTCTTGCTTCGCCGATAGTCCACAGCTATTGATACATTGCTTATTGATACAGTGTGTTAAATTCTGCCTTGGTTTATACTGTACCCTGAACTACAGAATTGACGATTGAAGCATTCTCCAAGTTGCTTACACTTTTATTATAATCTCACGTTGACATACTGATGATTAACGGGGCTACCGTGGACAGGGTGAGCAGCTTTAAGTACCTGGGGGTCCACATCTCAGAGGATCTGACATGGTCAACACACATAGACACAGTAGTAAAGAAGGCGAAACAGCGCCTCTACCACCTGAGACAGTTAAGGAAGTTCAGAGTATCGGGGAAGATACTCCAGTCCTTCTACTCAGGAGCTGTAGAGAGCATCTTGACCGGAAACATCACTGCCTGGTATGGAAACAGCACGGCACAAGACAAGAAGGCCCTACAGAGAGTGGTGCGCTCAGCCGAGCGTACCACGGGTATTGCACTACCTCCCCTGCAGGTTCTATACAACAAGAGGTGCAAATCCAGAGCCTGCACGATAATGAAAGACCCTGATCACCACCCCAATAACAGCCTGTTCCAGCTGCTGAGGTCAGGCAGACGCCTGCGAACCCCAGCTACTAGGACAGAGCGGCTTAGGCTCAGCTTCTTCCCCCAGGCCATCAGAGCCCTGAACAATGAACATTGAGTGCCACAGAACACTGAACTATCCACACACAAGCACACATGAACACACACACGACACGCACGCTGTGCACGCTCACACACTAGCAGCCACTTAACACTTTAACATGAGCGGGCACACACTCATGCCGCACACTTATGGCCAAAAGGAAAGGCCACTTTAAATTAGAATAACAGGAACAGTGTATTGCACTACCAAAGCTACCTAGCATGTCCTATATGCTCTGTAAATAACTATGTACAGATACCGAGATGTCACACCATGTTACCTGTTACCTGTTTATTGCACAATGTTGTTTTTTATTGGATTCTATTATATATGTTGTAACACTGTATTGCACATCGTTGCGGGCAAGACCACCCGCATTTCATTGTATACTTGTATGCCGTGACAATTAAAACTCTTGACTCTTGACTTGACTTTTCATCCAGCTCTCCACCTAGGTGTGTCACACTCAACTCTGTCTGTGCGGAAACAAAACCTTAGTTTAATACAAACCTATTGTAACATCCTTTTTCTTTTACTGAACTAAAAGATCCTATTGTAACATCCCTTTTCTTTTACTGAACTAAAGGGAGCTAAACGGTGAATGACATTAATATCGAACTAACATGGAGCTAAACGGTAATGACATAAAAATCTACTTTCAAAACCATTATTTTTTCTCTTTTTCTTGAACACACTGTGCCCCACACACTCAGCTTGCATAGTCCATGAGATATCCTGGTCTAGCAACTGCTCGACCCGATCTTGTGGTTACAGTCTGTGTGTCCCCTATGTCCCTGCCCAGAGTAGCGGTAGACTCTGGTGTGCTGTGGGTCTCAACAGATACAGTCAGGTCCGGCCCACCTGGCTCTGTGCCCCTGTCCCGTCTCAGGTGTCGTCGATTTCGTCGAAGAACAGTTCCGGTGTCCAGCTCCACTCTGTAGGATCTGTGGTCAACAGGCTTTCTCCAGCTTGTGTGCGGTTCGAAGGGTTGAATTCTGACATGCTCTCCTACTTTTAGCGTGTCCAAATCTCTCGCTGTTGTCGTAGTATTTTGCTTGTCTCATTTGTCCTCGTCTCATCTGCTCTGCCGTTGTGCGTTTCACCTCCTGCTGCAGAGGACTATCCCTCGTTGGTAGCAGGGTTCTGGTCCTCCTACACATCAGTCTCTGAGCTGGGCTTGTGTCTAGCCCTTGAGATGGAGTGTTGCGGTGATCCAAGATCGCCAGGTATGGGTCCTCCCCTGCCGCCTTGGCTTTCATCATGAGTCTCTTCGCCGTTTTGACCGCCGACTCTGCTTTCCCGTTGCTTTGAGGGTAGCCAGGGGATGACGTCTGGTGTCTCGTGTGAAGAGTATTGTGGCCCATTGTCCGAAACCACAACATCTGCGATCCCCTGACGAGCAAAGTGAGCCTTCAGCTTTCTTATCACCGTACTCGATTTTGTGTCCGGTAAATGGTCGTTGACAAAGCCATACTTGGTCATTTACTGTACATTGGAGGGGGTTGGGTTAGGACATTTGCAAGGGCCAGTTTCGAATTGCAGTCTCCCGTAGGTGTTCTTTGAGATTGTTTTTGAAAGTGGGTAATGATTCACATTCCTTTACAGCTTTGGGTAGGGCGTTCCACATTGATGTGACATAATTGCGTCCCTTGTTTGAGCCGAATCTGGGTTTAACATGATTTGTGGAGCTCCCTCTGGTGTTGTGATTGTAGTATTCACTGACCTTTGGGAAGTATTTTGACATGTACATGGGTACCTTGGTCGTGTAGTGTATCTTGTAGACCCGGCCCATTGCAAGTTGCTGTACTCTGTCGTCTACTCTAAGCCATCCTAGGTTGTCAAAGTGGGCAGGGGTGAGGTGGGTTCTAGGAGTCAGGTCAAGCAGTAGTCTGACCAGTTTGTTTTGAGATGTTTGTAATTTTGTTTTTAGTGCCTTTGAGGTGCTTTGGTACCATGAGGTGCAAGCATAGTCGTAGTACCCTTGAATGAGTGCTCCTGCCAGAGTCTTCAGGGTATTCTTGTTTACCAGAGAGGAGATCCGGTACAAGAATCGAGTTTGTTGGTTGACTTTTTTTATTACATTGGATGCCATTTTGTCACAGATTAGCCTCTAGGATGGAACCCAGGTAGGTAATTTCATCTTTCCTTGTTACTGTATGTACTGTGTGGATTTATTGAACACTTTATTAAATGGGCCTGGTCTACAAGATACACTACACCACTAAGGTACCTATCTACATGTCGAAATACTTCCCAAAGGTCAGTGAATACCACGCCCACAACACCAGAGGGAGCTCCACAAATCATGTTCAACCCAGATTCGGCTCAAACAAGGGACTAAACACGTTTAGCAATTATGCCACAACAATGTGGAACGCCCTAACCACAGCCGTAAAGGAATGTGAATCACTACCCACCTTCAAAACCGCCCTCAAAGAGCACCTACGGGAGACTCCAATTAGAAACTGGCCACTGTAAATGTCCAATCCCCCCCACCCCCTCGTATGTATATATTTTCTTTTAGGATCTCTGGGTAACAGTACTGTATATTTGCATATCGTATATGTCACAAATGTAACAGTACTATATACCTGTATGTCCCTATGTCATAAATATCATGAATTGAAAATGGGGGACCCTGATGTAAACAAGACGAAAGTCTTTCTCTGGTCTGCATCCCCTGTATTGTACCCATTCTGCAATCTGTTATAATAATAAAGTTTTCATTCATTCATACTACTGAGCAATAGTGCTAATCAGATGTACAGAGTTGTTGTATTAATATGTATCTATCCATATATATTGTGACATCCTCCAGGCATGACGCAGTATACAAGTAGATTTCTTGAACTGATTTTAATGAAGCTTGTCCATTCTCCATCCAAACCGTAAATACATACACAATACATACAAATGATACCATTAGCAATTGAAAGCCCATCAAAAACTTAGCTAACATCAACCGTCAACATATAACGAAAATCATCATCCATAGCAATCAAACCTTATTGGCTGCGTGCCAGTATAAGAGAACATCGATTGTGTTGTGTCTTTGTCCTTTTTTTTGTTATATTGTCTTGTGTTAGACAACTATTTTACTTGCTTGAATTGACCGCTAAGTCAAGACAGCCATCCATCAAGTCATGTCGGGTCTCAAAGAAAGGCGGAAACACGTCACCGGATATTAAGTGGGAAACAAGTCTTGTGAGACTAAATAATTGCACAAGCAAAAATAAATCATGCGCCACTCATATTATCTATATAAACCCATATGAAATACAATCCTGAGTATTATTATTAATATGCAAAAATAAACGTATAAAATTGTTTGTATACATACCTGCATATAATCCTTTGTATATCTGTAGATACTAGCCTCTATCTATCTATACATTTTGTACATGTCCCTTACCTACTCTTACTAGTTACGCTGCTGGCCAGTATGACTTACTACCATAGTGTCTTTATACCTGTATCACTGTACATGTTAATACTATATCTATATCTGTACATATCCCTTACCTACTCTTACTATATATATATATGGGAGAAAAATAGAAAATTCTATTTTTCATCCCAATTTCATATTTCCAATTCTTAGAAAATGGGGATATTTTTCATCCCAATTTCATATTTCCAATTCTTCCCTCCCCTGTCTTGAACGTTGCTAGACTATGCCTCCCACTGGTCGGCTGTAGTGAGGATAGAAGCCTTGCATCACGTGTCCCCTCCGGTACACGAGGAGGCAGCCTGTCGCATCTTTTCACCGCAGCAGCTCGAACTCTCAGTGGCGAGGAGTAACGCGTGGGAGGCTCACGCTGCCCCCGATACTTCCTGTTTCCGCCGCACCGGCATCACCAAACCGACTTGTAGGAATCGCTGTCCACAACGTCCAATCCCCACCCACCGGCTTTCCCACCCTCTAACACTGCCAATTGTGTTAGTATGACGACCGGCCAAGCCGGTAGCAACGCAGAGAGCTGGGCTCGATACCAGCATATCCTGCGTTAGTGGCGAGCGCCTTGCCCACTGCGCCACTCAGCCGTGCCACATAGAGGCAATTTCAAAGTGCTTTACGTACATTGAAAAAGGTTACATCATATGGAATAGTTGATTTAAAAGGAATTAAAAAAAATTAAAGAAACATGTCAAAGAATAAAGGAAAGGAAGGGGAAAAAACTAACAAAGAACAAAGACATTTTAAGCTGCTTTTATCAGTAGTCAATGCTGGGACACATTAAACAGTATATGTTATATACTATATGTATGATATATTCAGTATATGTGAAGGTCACCGCCCACAGTCAGGCTGAATTAAGGGGCCTCCTTCTGTGTGGTGAACAACATGAAAACATAAGGAAGGATTACATAATAAACATAGATGATGAAGTAAGGTTTAGTCGATATTCCAATGTACAGTTTTGCTTGTACAGTTTCCCCCACCCACCTCCAATGTACAGTCCCCCCCCCCACCTACCCAACCTCCTCCAATGTACAATTTCTACGTCAAATGTATATACTCTCTTTTTTAGACTCTTTTTGTATCACAAACAGTACTGTATTTGTAAATCTGGTATGTCATAAATGTATAGATGTAGCAGTACTGTCTATCTGTATGTTGTGTATGTCATATTATGTTATGATGAATTGAAAATGGGGGACCCTGATGTAAACAAGATGAAAATCTTTCTCTGGTCTGCATCCGCTTAACAATTGTGTATTGAGCTGTACTGTATTGTACCCATTCTGCAATCTGTTAATAAAGTTTTCAATCAATCAATCAATCAATCATACACTGCACACTGAGGCCTACAACAAACTGACCGGATCTTCCTTTATTCATTATGTTGATTGTACTGTAGCACTATTTTACTCTGTCCATTCTATTGCATAATTTTACTATCTATTCTATTCTACTATTCTATTATTGCACTGTATTATTTTACTCTGTCTATTGCTTTTTATTACAGGTTCAAAACTGTCAGGTATTAAACTGTGTGGGTATCAAACAAGAGACTGTCAGGCTTTAAAACTGTGTAGGAACCAGGCCTAGAACTGCACCCTGAGAGAGGGAACTGCACCCTGAGAGGGAACTGCACTCTGAGAGGGAACTGCACCCTGAGAGGGAACTGCACCCTGAGAGGGAACTGCACCCTGAGAGGGAACTGCACCCTGAGAGGGAACTGCACCCTGAGAGGGAACTGCACCCTGAGAGGGAGGTTCGAAGGGTCAAAGTGGGTATAAGACAGGAGGGAAGACTGTCAAGTTTTAAACCGTGGATACCAAACAGAGAAGGTAAAGACGACTTTGAACTGTTGAACAGTAATCCAGAACTATTTTATTGCACTGTAAAAAAAAAAGAATAATAATAATTTGCATGGAATAGCGCACAAACTAAAGTATGTCGAAATTAACTGGTTAGTCAGTCTTGTACTATAAACAATGCCTGTCAAATGAGCCATACTATTGTCTCCATAGCTATAATACAGAACACACAATGGGTCCGCAAACATCGCTAAAATGGTCAATAACGCTGGCGCCATTGAGTAAAGATGGGAAAAGAGCGTGGCGGTCAATGAGTTAACAGGGACGGGGTTGAATGTGAACTAGATGAGGGAGGGAGAGACGTGAGTTTGTTTCTTCTCTGGTGTGAATCCTCATGTGTGTCTTTATATATGCCTTCCGAGTAAATCCTTTCCCACAAACTTCACGACTAAATGTTTTTTCCCCCCCGAGTATGAGTTCTGATATGTACTTTTAAGTCACGTTTTGCACCAAATATTTTATCACAGGGTGCAACTATAGGGCTTTTCCCCAGTGTGGCTTCTCATGTGTCTATTCAGATCTCCCTGTGTAATATATCTTTTAGGACACAGTGTGCAACTATAGGGCTTTTCCCCAGTATGGCTTCTCATGTGTCTATTCAGGTCTCCCTGTGTAATATATCTTTTAGGACACAGTGTGCAACTATAGGGCTTTTCCCCAGTGTGGCTTCTCATGTGAATATTCAGGTGTCCGTGTGTAATATATCTTTTAGGACACAGTGTGCAACTATAGGGCTTTTCCCCAGTATGGCTTCTCATGTGAATATTCAGGTGTCCCCGTCTAATATATCTTTTAGGACACAGTGTGCAACTATAGGGCTTTTCCCCAGTATGGCTTCTCATGTGAATATTCAGCTGTCCCCGTCTAATATATCTTTTAGGACACAGTGTGCAACTATAGGGCTTTTCCCCAGTATGGCTTCTCATGTGAATATTCAGCTGTCCCCGTCTAATATATCTTTTAGGACACAGTGTGCAACTATAGGGCTTTTCCCCAGTATGGCTTCTCATGTGAATATTCAGCTCTCCCTGTGTAATATATCTTTTAGGACACAGTGTGCAACTATAGGGCTTTTCCCCAGTATGGCTTCTCATGTGAATATTCAGGTGTCCCCATCTAATATATCTTTTAGGACACAGTGTGCAACTATAGGGCTTTTCCCCAGTATGGCTTCTCATGTGAATATTCAGCTGTCCCTGTGTAACATATCTTTTAGGACACAGTGTGCAACTATAGGGCTTTTCCCCAGTATGGCTTCTCATGTGAATATTCAGCTCTCCCCGTCTAATATATCTTTTAGGACACAGTGTGCAACTATAGGGCTTTTCCCCAGTATGGCTTCTCATGTGAATATTCAGCTCTCCCTGTGTAATATATCTTTTAGGACACAGTGTGCAACTATAGGGCTTTTCCCCAGTATGGCTTCTCATGTGACTAGTCAGGTGTCCCTGTGTAACATATCGTTTAGGACACAGTGTGCAACTATAGGGCTTTTCCCCAGTATGGCTTCTCATATGTGCTTCCAAGAGTGTAATGGCAGTATATTTCTTGCCACAAACAGTACATGTCCTGTGAGTTTGAAGGTGAAGTTTCAAGCTCTCTGTGGGTTCTAAATGTTTTCCACACAAACCACAGTCACTAGAATGGGCTTTAAGATGGGGCATTAAAGCTTTCCTATTAGGAAAACATTTCCCACACACTTTACAGCTCCAGGTCTCACATGGTATTTGGTTTGATAATTTCACCTCATGGGATGAAACCACAGAGCTCTTGAACTGGTTGCTGTTAGACAAACTCTGTCCTTTGTTTTTCTGTGTCTTCTTTGATGTCAGTGAGTTTAAACCAGGATGAGGTTCACTAGTCTCCAGCCAATCATCACTGTCATCAGTATCAGTTCCAGAACAGTCTGAAGAGAGGAGCTGGCCATCTGTAGTTGGTTCTAAATCACCAGCTAAGTTACTGACTGGTTCTGATAATCCACAGTCCTCTCCACCAGGTTCTGTTTTCATCTGTTCTGTTGAGGTGCTGGCTAGAGGCTCTGTCTCTCTGTTTTCCTCAGTCTGGGTTTGGTTAAACCATGAGGACTGAGGTGTCTCTTCATCATCTTCACTCTTCACAGGGACAGGGTTGAAAGTGAACTTGATACCAGCCTCCAGACCTTGAAGCTGCTCTCCCTCCTGACTGGTCCAGAGTTCCTCCTGTTCCTCTTTAATCTGTAGGAGCTCTGGGTCCTGGGTTTGGTTAAACCATGAGGACTGAGGTTTCTCTTCATAATGTTCACTCTTCACAGGGACAGGGCTGAATGTGAACTTGATGATACCAGCCTCCTCCAGACCTTGAAGCTGCTCTCCCTCCTGACTGGTCCAGAGTTCCTCCTGTTCCTCTTTCATCTGTAGGAGCTCTGTCTGCTCCTGGCTCAAACTGGGGCTCCTCTCCTGCTGCTCAGGGGGAACCTCCTCTTCACAGACAGAGAGCTGTGGGGGGTCTGGAGGGAGGCAGACTAATAACATGAATAGTTGTAATTGCTGTCACCATTGGAAAGCCACCCATTTTAAGAATTCACACATGTTCTTCCTGTGCCCCAAGACAGTTCAGTCAGCATGTTCTTCCTGTGCCCCAGGACAGTTCAGTCAGTATGTTCTTCCTGTGCCCCAGGACAGTTCAGTCAGTGACAAAACTGAGGAAAACAAAAATAAACCATGTGAACTTTGGAAATTACTCAATTTGCAGTAAAAAACTTAAAACCAGGTTCGCAAACATAAACATAAAGACGGACAACACGCTCATCACAGACAAACTGGATGTAGCCAATTACTTAAACACTTTCTTCACAAACATAGCCACAACACTGGTAAACAAACTACCCTCCCACTCAGGGCAGTATGGGGTAGAACACATAGTAGCATACTACAAGAACCTAGGCGTCCACAAAGACGACTTCAAACTGGAAATGGTAACTACAGATGAGGTACTCAAAAAACTGAGCGCCCTCCAACCGAACAAGGCCACTGGCCATGACAACATCCCCTCAAAATTCCTCAGAGACTCAGCAGCCGCCATCACCCCAGTCATCACACACATAATAAACCTCTCCATAAAACAGGGACACGTCCCCAAGGACTTCAAAATTGCGAGAGTAACACCCTTGCACAAAAAGGGCAGCAAATTAGACCCAGGCAACTACCGCCCTGTTTCTATCCTTACATCCATCTCGAAAGTCATGGAAAAAATAGTATACGAACAGGTCGAAAAGTACCTCGCGGAAAAAAATCTAATCTACGAATTCCAATCTGGCTTCAGAACATCCCACTCCACTGACACATGCCTTCTCTATTTGAACGACCACATCAAGCAAGAGGTGGACGCGGGCAAATACTGCGGCATGGTCATGCTGGACCTACAAAAGGCCTTCGACACTGTCAATCACACCATTCTGATTGACAAGCTAAAAGCAATTGGTTTTGATAGTCTATCAGTGAGCTGGATACAATCCTACCTGGAGGGGAGAGAACAGATGGTGGAGGTAAACGGTACACTACCCCCCCCCCCCTCACAGTGAACTGTGTTCCACAAGGAAGCATACTAGGACCGCTACTGTTCCTAATTTATGCAAATGACATGTCGTCAGCTTGTGACTGCAACTTGTTCCTGTTTGCAGACAACTCAGCCCTGCTGGTCTCTGACAAGAACAAGTTACAGGTTGAAAAAACCCTCAGCTCGGAACTAGGCAAAATCTGCATATGGCTCGCCGACAACAAACTATCATTACACATGGGCAAAACAGAGTCCATTCTCTTCGGTTCAAATAACAAACTCAGCAAGACCGACGGCTTCTCAGTTACAGTGGGTGACAATATTGTCACAAGGAAAGATGAAATTAAGGCTGGGTTCCATCCTAGAGGCTAATCTCTCCTGTGACAAAATGGCATCCAATGTAATAAAAAAAGTCAACCAACGAACTCGATTCTTGTACCGGATCTCCTCTCTGGTAAACAAGAATACCCTGAAGACTCTGGCAGGAGCACTCATTCAAGGGTACTACGACTATGCTTGCACCTCATGGTACCAAAGCACCTCAAAGGCACTAAAAACCAAATTACAAACATCTCAAAACAAACTAGTCAGACTACTGCTTGACCTGACTCCTAGAACTAGGGATGCACGATATTGCTTTTTTGACACCGATACCGATAACTTTATGCTCCTCAAGCCGATATCGATAACCGATATTTATTGTATTATAAAAAAAATGTATGTATATTTTTTTTTGATAAAAAAAATAAAAATTCAACATGAAACAAAACATATCACAATACAATAATAATACATAAAAAGACTTCCCAGGGAAATAACAACACCAACTTAAATGTGACCTAACCAGACAACAGAAACAAAAGCCAAGACAACAGTTTTGACTTATAAAGTGACCATATTTATTTTTCCAAATGAAAATTCACAATCCGTCAACAACTTATAATACATCCAACCTAAGACGCTCGAAGCTTTTTGTTCTTCTTTTTTCAAAGCGGAGCCTTGAAAAAAAGGCTTTGAGTGGACACATCACCACCTCACATCACCACCACAACAACAAGTCACCTGCAACATCACCACCGCCACGGTGTTAAAAGCTCACGATGACGGCGCGAGCACGCTTGTACCTATTGACGAGTCGTTTGCTAAATTAAAGAAGTTTGACAGAAATGACCCAAGGGCTCAAGCCGCTAGCTTTTAAGCAGTCCTTGGTGGTGCAAAATAACCTGCCTACTACGGAGCAATAAGTGACTGCATATTCAACCAAGGGTTGCATCCCAGCCATGAAAGGGGCTAGCTTTGCTTAGCTCCTCGCGTCGTCGTAGGTGTGAGGTTCGCCTGTTCCCTGGACCTTTAATTCCCACCCACTCGCTCCGTTCCTCTAAGGTACTTTGTTGATTTATTGCATTCCCTGCCTCGCTCCGTTCCTTTAAGGTACTGTGAGGATTCTGTGTTGATTGGTCCGTGCCGAACACACACTTCTAAGTCAAGTATCAATTACCATCACGCACCTGATGTGTGTTCTAATTAGCGCCCCAGAGGGCTTTAAATACCTGGACTTCCCCTCCAGTCCTCGTCGGGTCGTTCCGTATCTTATCTGTATCTGTATGCTGGTTCTTCTCCGGCGTGAGACGAGGTGCCAGCCATCGCCACCTGTCGCCGTTTGCCTGGAGTGGGACACAGCCGGTGCGCTTCCTAATCCTCTATGGGAGGATGCGTCTCTCCGAGCGCGCAGCGCGCTCTTCAAGCCGGCGCGCCCCACTCCAGACCCCGAGCCGGCGCGCTCCCCAAGCCGGCGCACATCGCTCCCTATCCTACGGGGGGATGCACGCTCTTCAAGCCGACGCGCCCCACTCCAGACCCCGAGCCGGCGCGCTCTCCAAGCCGGCGCACATCGCTCCCTATCCTACGGGGGGATGCGCGCTCTTCAAGCCGACGCGCCCCACTCCAGACGTCTAGCCGGCGCGCTACTACTCCAGACGCGCATCGCTTCCTAATCCTCTACGGGAGGATGCGTCTCTCCGAGCCGGCGCGCTCTCCGAGCCGGCGCGCTCTTCAAGCCGACGCGCCCCACTCCAGACCCCGAGCCGGCGCGCTCTTCAAGCCGACGCGCTCCACTCCAGACGTCTAGCCTGCGCGCTCCTACTCCATCCCTGTAAGCAGCTCTGGCCCTCGCCCTGTCCAAGGCCTTAACCCTGTTTTCTCTGTCCCTGTCTCCAGCCCGCCTCCCCGGGCCTCTGTCCCTGTTCCCCTCTCCAGTGCCCCTGTTTCCTGCCCTGTCCTTTGCCCTGGCCCTGTCCTTTAGCCTTAGCCCCTTAGCCTGCTCGCCTCTTAAAGGCACAGTGCCAATTTTCCCTAATTCTTGTTTCCAGTATTTTGTGTTCTCCCTTAAAGGGACAGTGCCGCTTTTTGTTTGTATTCAATAAATGCCCTGTTCTTGGCTTACTCTCATACCTGTCTTGTGTTGTGCGATTGGGGTCGGTTACAAACCATAACAGTAGGCTTCTAAGTTCACACAATAACACACCATCGTAGCGGTGGTGATGCCGCAGATGACCCGTCAAGCTGGATGTATTACAAGTTGTTGCCCTTTTCCCTCCTTGTGGAACTTCTGCATTGCATTTATTACAAATAGCAAGCAAACTTTTTCCTCTGAAATTCCGAGTACCGACGCGGCCATCTTTGTTGTTAACGTCCGCGCTGCTTCCAGAAACTTGCGTGGCTACGTCACAGCCAAGAAAGGGAGCTATTAATAACGTTATCGGGTTTATCGGGATGACGTCATAATTGCTGATATTGGCCCGATAATTATCGGCCCGATAATTATCGTGCATCCCTACCTAGAACCCACCTCACCCCTGCCCACTTTGCCAACCTAGGATGGCTTAGATTAGACGACAGAGTACAGCAACTTGCAATAGGCCTGGTCTACAAGATACACTACACGACCAAGGTACCCATGTACATGTCAAAATACTTCCCAAAGGTCAGTGAATACTACGATCACAAAACCAGAGGGAGCTCCACAAATCATGTTAAACCCAGATTCGGCTCAAACAAGGGACTAAACACGTTTCGCAATTATGCCACATCGACGTGGAACGCCCTACCCAAAGCTGTAAAAGGAATGTGCAGACTGAACTGTTCTGGAGCACAGGAGGAACATACTGACTGAACTGTCCTGGAGCACAGGAAGAACATACTGACTGAACTGTCCTGGGGCACAGGAAGAACATACTGACTGAACTGTCCTGGGGCACAGGAAGAACATACTGACTGAACTGTCCTGGGGCACAGCAGGAAGAACATACTGACTGAACTGTCCTGGGGCACAGGAAGAACATACTGACTGAACTGTCCTGGAGCACAGGAAGAACATACTGACTGAACTGTCCTGGGGCACAGGAAGAACATACTGACTGAACTGTCCTGGAGCACAGGAAGAACATAGATGGTGAAAAAACTAGGTAGTTCACTATGTCTGCCCATGATTAAAATGACATAAATGACGCAACATACAGATATATATCATGACATAAATGACATACAGGTATACAGTACTGTTACATTTGTGACATACAAGATATGCAAATATACAGTAGTTAAACAGAGATCTTAACAGAAAATATATACATACGAGGGGGAGGAAACTGTACATTAGGAGGGAGTGGGTGGGTGGGAGGGGACATGTGTATTGTGAATTGTGTATTGTGAAAGCCAAGGTAGGTGATTCAATAATGTTACTAGATCAACCGATCTTTACATTCGAATTTTTTTTCAAATAGTCTACTAGTACAAATGTTTGGATCAAAATGCTGATTGGTACTTTGGTAGTTCGTTCAGACGGGAGAGGAGAGGAGAGGGGGTGTTTGCCTCCTTTCCTCAGACAATTCTTTGCACTCTTCTCCCTGATTTGTAATAGCTTTTGGCAATCTGAAGTACTCTAAATGCTTTTCCCGGTCCGACCGATTAGTACAGCCAAAAACACAACAATAATTGACCCTTTTGAGCAACAATGACCAGGAACAGTTGTGAGTTCGGTTGCGTTGTAAACATTCAGTATCTCCAAAATGGTCGACTTCCGGTTTGATGACGGGCCGTGAAAACGTGTGCGTACTACGACACAGTACATAAGCTACAGTCTAGACATGTGTATGGCTGGGAGCTTTATACAATTAAACTCTTACACTAAACCAAAATAAAATCAAAACATTACTTAAAACAGAAATGGTAAACTAGCGCCACCTGCTGAACATAGCAGGAAATGCCACAGTGCATATAGAGTTAGCAGGTAAATTAATTTACATTGATAAACATACAATATGCATGGAGCCACATACCTGCAGAAGACACATAAAACAACATCGCTGGAGTCTTCTCTTCATCATCTTCACTCTTCACAGGGACAGGGCTGAATGTGAACTTGATGATACCAGCCTCCTCCAGACCTTGAAGCTGCTCTCCCTCCTGACTGGTCCAGAGTTCCTCCTGTTCCTCTTTCATCTGTAGGAGCTCTGTCTGCTCCTGGCTCAGACTGGGGCTCCTCTCCTGCTGCTCAGGGGGAACCTCCTCTTCACAGACAGAGAGCTGTGGGGGGTCTGGAGGGAGGCAGAATAATAACATGAATAGTTGTAATTGCTGTCACCATTGGAAAGCCACCCATTTTAAGAATTCACACATGTTCTTCCTGTGCCCCAGGACAGTTCAGTCAGTATGTTCTTCCTGTGCCCCAGGACAGTTCAGTCAGTATGTTCTTCCTGTGCCCCAGGACAGTTCAGTCAGTATGTTCTTCCTGTGCCCCAGGACAGTTCAGTCAGTATGTTCTTCCTGTGCCCCAGGACAGTTCAGTCAGTATGTTCTTCCTGAGGACAGTTCAGTCAGTATGTTCTTCCTGTGCCCCAGGACAGTTCAGTCAGTATGTTCTTCCTGTGCTCCAGAACAGTTCATTCAGTATGTTCTTCCTGTGCCCCAGGACAGTTCAGTCAGTATGTTCTTCCTGTGCTCCAGGACAGTTCAGTCAGTATGTTCTTCCTGTGCTCCAGGACATACCTCGTTGTATCAGACACGTCACACATATCATAATGTTCAACTTCACACACAGCAAACTGTAGTTGATCATCACATTGCCTCGTTTGCTAGCTCGTCGCCACATGCAGAGAGGACGAGCCACATGCTCGTAACGCATTTGTTGATTTCATTATAGCCTACATTTAGTTATAATCAATAATATGCATTACTATGTGACACGGCAGTCAACCAACAGTTGCATATGATTAAAAAATGTCAACACTCACTCACCCCGTCTCTCGTTGTGCCTATCCGTTTTGTACCTGCGAGAACAGCGGGGTCGTCTGGTTGGTTCGACTTTGATATCCCCATTGGAACAGGTGGACGTCTGCAAGGCTCGCAACGGTAGCAGCAGACTGGGGATGCTCTTTGTGGTTCAATCAATAAAGTGTACATTGTGTACGTTCAATCAATGTTATCTCTCGTACATCATAGAGGCTAGACTACTAGACTATAATGTCGCACCTCAGCCAGGAGAATTTGACTTTCCACTCGGGCCTGAACGCTTGACATTTCTGTTTCTTTTCCGCGGGAGCCACCACGGCATCGGCGGTCTCTGTGACTTCAGAAGACTCATCTTCATTGTCATTATTATTAGACCTGCTTGTGCTTGGTTTCATGAAATATTTGTTAAGCTTAGCTTGTTTGGCCATCTCTCTCTCTCGCTCGTATACCCGTTTGTCGTTATGGTGGCCAGACAGGCTCAAAAAAAGAAATAAAAAAAAGATTCACATCTGAGCGGCGCCATCCGCGCTTTATCAGAGTGAAGCAACAATGAAACAAATGTAATGATTGTTTCGTTCATCGCATAGGCTATTTAATTTTAGCCTATTTTAATACAATTCAAATAATAAAATTGTGCTTAGAGGAATTATTTTCACCGGACATTATGACCGGAGAGATTTAAATATTCGGACTTCAACATATTTTGCCGGTCAAATACCGGTAATTACCGGCTAACGGAAACGCTGCCTGGAGCACAGGAAGAACATAGTGACTGAACTGTCCTGGAGCACAGGAAGAACATAGTGACTGAACTGTCCTGGAGCACAGGAAGAACATACTGACTGAACTGTCCTGGAGCACAGGAAGAACATACTGACTGAACTGTCCTGGAGCACAGGAAGAGCATAGTGACTGAACTGTCCTGGAGCACAGGAAGAACATAGATGGTGAAAAAACTAGGTAGTTCACTATGTCGGCCCATGATTAAAATGACATAAATGACGCAACATACAGATATATATCATGACATAAATGACATACAGGTATACAGTACTGTTACATTTGTGACATACAAGATATGCAAATATACAGTAGTTAAACGGAGATCTTAACAGAAAATATATACATACGAGGGGGAGGAAACTGTACATTAGGAGGGAGTGGGTGGGTGGGAGGGGACTTGTGTATTGCTTTTCCCGGTCCGACCGATTAGTACAGCCAAAACCACAACAATAATTGACCCTTTTGAGCAACAATGACCAGGAACAGTTGTGAGTTCGGTTGCGCTGTAAACATTCAGTATCTCCAAAATGGTCAATGATGCGCCGTGAAAACGCTTGCGTACTACAACACAGTACATAAGCTACAGTCTAGACATGTGTATGGCTGGGAGCTTTATACAATTAAACTCTTACACTAAACCAAAATAAAATCAAAACATTACTTAAAACAAAAATGGTAAACTAGCGCCACCTGCTGAACATAGCAGGAAATGCCACAGTGCATAGAGTTAGCAGGTCAATTAATTTACATTGATAAACATACAATATGCATGGAGCTACATACCTGCAGAAGACACATAAAACAACATCGCTGGAGTCTTCTCTTCATCATCTTCACTCTTCACAGGGACAGGGCTGAATGTGAACTTGATGATATCAGCCTCCTCCAGACCTTGAAGCTGCTCTCCCTCCTGACTGGTCCAGAGTTCCTCCTGTTCCTCTTTCATCTGTTGGAGCTCTGTCTGCTCCTGGCTCAGACTGGGGCTCCTCTCCTGCTGCTCAGGGGGAACCTCCTCTTCACAGACAGAGAGCTGTGGGGGGTCTGGAGGGAGGCAGAATAATAACATGAATAGTTGTAATTGCTGTCACCATTGGAAAGCCACCCATTTTAAGAATTCACACATGTTCTTCCTGTGCCCCAGGACAGTTCAGTCCAGGGCCGGATTAAGGACCGGGCCGTCCTGGCCGCGGCCCGTGGGCCTCTAGTGATGAGGGGCCTCCAAAAAAAAGATTTTCTTTTAATTTTAAATTTTCTTTTAATTTCTAATAAATTTTTTTTGGATGCCCCTCATCACTAGAGGCCCAACATTTTTTTTTAACTTTCATTTAAAAAAATGTTGAAGGTCCCTCGTCACTAGAGGCCTTTTGGAGGCCCCTCGTCACAAGAGGCCCCAAATTAGTATTATTATTTTTTTAACTTTTATTTTTTATGGCGGCTACGTGGCGTAGTGGGCAAGGCGCTCGCCACGAAATGCTGGAGACGCTGGGCTCGTCAGTTCGAGCCCAGCGCTCCACATTTGCTTTCAGTTTAGCTGGTCGTCCGTACTAATACACATTAGGGGGTGGGAAACTGATGGGTGGGGATCGGGCGTTGTGGACAGCGACTCCTACAGGTCGGTTGGTGCGCCTGCGCAGTAGAAGTGTCGGGGGCAGCGTGAGCCTCCCACGCGTTACTCCTCGCCACTGAGAGATCGAGCTGCGCAGGTGAAAAGATGCGACTGCAGTTACCTCAAGTACCGGAGGGGACTTGTGCTATGTATGACTTAGTCCACATTGCAGCCGGCTTGTGGGAGGCAAGAAACAGCGTCCGTGACAGGGGAGGGTTGAATTGGATGATACGAAATTGGGATGGGAGAAAATATAGAAAATGGGAGAAAAAGTGGATAAAAAAAAAACTTATGACATACATGACATACAGATAGACCAGGGGTTCCCAAACTTTTCAGGCCGGGACCCAGAAAATAAGGCGTCAGAGAGCCGCGGCCCAATGCACATCGTCAGGCTTTTTTATTTTTGCCAGGCGACCGATTTTTTTAGCCAAATATCACTTCAATCCTATTAAGTTAGTTCAAGTTAGTTATTCATTTATATGTGCTATTTATGAGAGGGCTAACTTGTTGCAAAATAATAATGATAATAATAATAGCCTCATTAAAATACTATTGTTGTTTCGGTTGTTTTCAGCGTTTTATGTGCATACTCTGTTATTTAGTTTGTCCTGGAGCACAGGAAGAACATACTGACTGAACTGTCCTGGAGCACAGGAAGAACATACTGACTGAACTGTCCTGGAGCACAGGAAGAACATACTGACTGAACTGTCCTGGAGCACAGGAAGAACATACTGACTGAACTGTCCTGGGGCACAGGAAGAACATACTGACTGAACTGTCCTGGAGCACAGGAAGAACATATTGACTGAACTGTCCTGGAGCACAGGAAGAACATACTGACTGAACTGTCCTGGAGCACAGGAAGAACATACTGACTGAACTGTCCTGGAGCACAGGAAGAACATACTGACTGAACTGTCCTGGAGCCAGCGTTTCCGTTAGAACATATCGTGCCGGTCTGGGTGTCCTGCAAGATTTCTATCCCCGGACATATTAGAGAAATTCCGGTCAGATTTTTTTTTTTTTTTACTTTTGACCAGTCGGCTGGTTCTTTTAGCGTTTATCGCTTTTTCTGGTCAAGCATGAACGACAGAAACAGGTTGAATGGGGTATAGATCGGGGGAAAGACACTCTGAGAAAATACGGCGAGTCCGGGAGTCGAACTCGTGTACCCCAGATCCGTGACGCGCACGGTTGTCCCCGACGCCGAAATAGCGTCCGAGGTACACGGTGAGCTACTGGAGCTCCCCTCCGGTCAGAGTTTTAAACAGCAGTCTGTTATAATCACATTTTTATGAGCTAACGAATTCCGTTATATTGGACATTTGTATTAATTACATCAAGCGAAGAATGAGAAATTGATTTGCAGAATCAAATTACTATCTCTCGCCTCCCAAGTTAGTGCGATACAATAATCCAGCATCAAGCTCCCGGCTCGCACTGCAGCAGCTGTCACACGCACCCCCAAATGAATCTCGAGTCGAGATCGCTTCACCTCGTTGTATCAGACACGTCACACATATCATAATGTTCAACTTCACACACAGCAAACTGTAGTTGATCATCACATTGCCTCGTTTGCTAGCTCGTCGCCACATGCAGAGAGGACGAGCCACATGCTCGTAACGCATTTGTTGATTTCATTATAGCCTACATTTAGTTATAATCAATAATATGCATTACTATGTGACACGTCAGTCAACCAACAGTTGCATATGATTAAAAAATGTCAACACTCACTCACCCCGTCTCTCGTTGTGCCTATCCGTTTTGTACCTGCGAGAACAGCGGGGTAGTCTGGTTGGTTCGACTTTGATATCCCCATTGGAACAGGTGGACGTCTGCGAGGCTCGCAACGGTAGCAGCAGACTGGGGATGCTCTTTGTGGTTCAATCAATAAAGTGTACATTGTGTACGTTCAATCACTGTTATCTCTCGTACATCATAGAGGCTAGACTACTAGACTATAATGTCGCACCTCAGCCAGGAGAATTTAACTTTCCACTCGGGCCTGAACGCTCGACATTTCTGTTTCTTTTCCGCGGGAGCCACCACGGCATCGGCGGTCTCTGTGACTTCAGAAGACTCATCTTCATTGTCATTATTATTAGACCTGCTTGTGCTTGGTTTCATGAAATATTTGTTAAGCTTAGCTTGTTTGGCCATCTCTCTCTCTCGCTCGTATACCCGTTTGTCGTTATGGTGGCCAGACAGGCTCAAAAAAAGAAAGAAAAAAAAGATTCACATCTGAGCGGCGCCATCCGCGCTTTATCAGAGTGAAGCAACAATGAAACAAATGTAATGATTGTTTCGTTCATCGCATAGGCTATTTAATTTTAGCCTATTTTAATACAATTCAAATAATAAAATTGTGCTTAGAGGAATAATTTTCACCGGACATTATGACCGGAGAGATTTAAATATTCGGACTTCAACATATTTTGCCGGTCAAATACCGGTAATTACCGGCTAACGGAAACGCTGCCTGGAGCACAGGAAGAACATAGTGACTGAACTGTCCTGGAGCACAGGAAGAACATAGTGACTGAACTGTCCTGGAGCACAGGAAGAACATACTGACTGAACTGTCCTGGAGCACAGGAAGAACATACTGACTGAACTGTCCTGGAGCACAGGAAGAACATAGTGACTGAACTGTCCTGGAGCACAGGAAGAACATAGATGGTGAAAAAACTAGGTAGTTCACTATGTCGGCCCATGATTAAAATGACATAAATGACGCAACATACAGATATATATCATGACATAAATGACATACAGGTATACAGTACTGTTACATTTGTGACATACAAGATATGCAAATATACAGTAGTTAAACGGAGATCTTAACAGAAAATATATACATACGAGGGGGAGGAAACTGTACATTAGGAGGGAGTGGGTGGGTGGGAGGGGACATGTGTATTGCTTTTCCCGGTCCGACCGATTAGTACAGCCAAAACCACAACAATAATTGACCCTTTTGAGCAACAATGACCAGGAACAGTTGTGAGTTCGGTTGCGTTGTAAACATTCAGTATCTCCAAAATGGTCGATGATGCGCCGTGAAAACGCTTGCGTACTACAACACAGTACATAAGCTACAGTCTAGACATGTGTATGGCTGGGAGCTTTATACAATTAAACTCTTACACTAAACCAAAATAAAATCAAAACATTACTTAAAACAAAAATGGTAAACTAGCGCCACCTGCTGAACATAGCAGGAAATGCCACAGTGCATAGAGTTAGCAGGTAAATTAATTTACATTGATAAACATACAATATGCATGGAGCTACATACCTGCAGAAGACACATAAAACAACATCGCTGGAGTCTTCTCTTCATCATCTTCACTCTTCACAGGGACAGGGTTGAATGTGAACTTGATGATACCAGCCTCCTCCAGACCTTGAAGCTGCTCTCCCTCCTGACTGGTCCAGAGTTCCTCCTGTTCCTCTTTCATCTGTAGGAGCTCTGGGTCCTGGGTTTGGTTAAACCATGAGGACTGAGGTGTCTCTTCATCATCTTCACTCTTCACAGGGACAGGGTTGAATGTGAACTTGATGATACCAGCCTCCTCCAGACCTTGAAGCTGCTCTCCCTCCTGACTGGTCCAGAGTTCCTCCTGTTCCTCTTTCATCTGTAGGAGCTCTGTCTGCTCCTGGCTCAGACTGGGGCTCCTCTCCTGCTGCTCAGGGGCAACCTCCTCTTCACAGACAGAGAGCTGTGGGGGGTCTGGAGGGAGGCAGAATAATAACATGAATAGTTGTAATTGCTGTCACTATTGGAAAGCCACCCATTTTAAGAATTCACACATGTTCTTCCTGTGCCCCAGGACAGTTCAGTCCAGGGCCGGATTAAGGACCGGGCCGTCCGGGCCGCGGCCCGTGGGCCTCTAGTGATGAGGGGCCTCCAAAAAAATGATTTTCTTTTAATTTTAATTTTTTTTTAAATTTCTAATTTAATTTTTTTTGATGCCCCTCATCACTAGAGGCCCCAATTTTTTTTTTAACTTTCATTTTAATTTTTTTTGAAGGCCCCTCGTGACTAGAGGCCTTTTGGAGGCCCCTCGTCACAAGAGGCCCCAAATTAGTATTATTATTTTTTTAACTTTTATTTTTTATGGCGGCTACGTGGCGTAGTGGGCAAGGCGCTCGCCACGAAATGCTGGAGACGCTGGGCTCTCCACATTTGCTTTCAGTTTAGCTGGTCGTCCGTACTAATACACATTAGGGGGTGGGAAACTGATGGGTGGGGATCGGGCGTTGTGGACAGCGACTCCTACAGGTCGGTTGGTGCGCCTGCGCAGTAGAAGTGTCGGGGGCAGCGTGAGCCTCCCACGCGTTACTCCTCGCCACTGAGAGATTGAGCTGCGCAGGTGAAAAGATGCGACTGCAGTTACCTCAAGTACCGGAGGGGACTTGTGCTATGTATGACTTAGTCCACATTGCAGCCGGCTTGTGGGAGGCAAGAAACAGCGTCCGTGACAGGGGAGGGTTGAATTGGATGATACGAAATTGGGATGGGAGAAAATATAGAAAATGGGAGAAAAAGTGGATAAAAAAAAAACTTATGACATACATGACATACAGATAGACCAGGGGTTCCCAAACTTTTCAGGCCGGGACCCAGAAAATAAGGCGTCAGAGAGCCGCGGCCCAATGCACATCGTCAGGCTTTTTTATTTTTGCCAGGCGACCGATTTTTTAAGCCAAATATCACTTCAATCCTATTAAGTTAGTTCAAGTTAGTTATTCATTTATATGTGCTATTTATGAGAGGGCTAACTTGTTGCAAAATAATAATGATAATAATAATAGCCTCATTAAAATACTATTGTTGTTTCGGTTGTTTTCAGCGTTTTATGTGCATACTCTGTTATTTAGTTTGAAATGTTCGTTGAAATAAGTCGATTTTTCGTTTTTGTTTATTTATTAAGTTAATATAAAACCATATAGTCACATTTTAGAATACAATAGAATAGAATTTTTGAATACAACTAGAAACACTGTCCTGGCCTGCTTCTAAGTTCAGTGGCCTGAAAAGATTTTTTTTTTTTTTTTTTTTGGAAATCATCTCGCGGCCCTCCCATGGCTGCTCGCGGCCCACCTTTGGGTCACGACCCCGACTTTGGGAACCACTGAGATAGACAGTACTAGGGATGGGAATCGAAAACCGGTTCCCATTGGGAACCGGTTCCTAATTGGCCGATGCCTGGAACCGTGTGGCTCCTGTGACTTTCGATTCCCTTATCGCTGCCTACAGTTGCGCAATAACGTTACGTTAGCATGTAGCCATGGCAGACTCTATTTGATTCCTTAAGGGCTCGAAATTGCCTGGGTTTTGGTAATATGCTCCCGAAATGCTCCCGCTGTTTGGCTACTTCTATGTGCAGTGAAAACTACTTGAATGCTTTAGAACCTAGTCATTGATTTAGATCAGGGTGAGCTAAAATTAGCCGCGGAGCTAACGTGAGCTAACGTGAGCTAACGCTATTTAATCAAGCTCACAAAGAGAGATAAACAGCTGACAGCGGATAGTACAGGTACAAATACAATAAAACAGCAGGTGGGGGCTGTTGTGTAAACCTTGTACTCTTTAGTTCACATATAATGAGAGACGTGAGTGCTTGTTTACAAGTCTGTAAGCCAGTTAGCCAGGAAGTACAGTGGTGCAACATACAAATGTGTCCGTGTAGCAACACAAGCCAATACATAAAGGACAGGGGCCCGGGGAGGGAGCTCTCTCTCTCTGTGTGTGTGTGTGTGTGTGTGTGTGTGTGTGTGTGTGTGTGTGTGTGTGTGTGTGTGTGTGTGTGTGTGTGTGTGTGTGTGTGTGTGTGTGTGTGTGTGTGTGTGTGTGTGTGTGTGTGTGTGTGTGTGTGTGTGTGTGTGTGTGTGTGTGTGTGTGTGTGTGTGTGTGTGTGTGTGTGTGTGTGTGTGTGTGTGTGTGTGTGTGTGTGTGTGTGTGTGTGTGTGTGTGTGTGTGTGTGTGTGTGTGTGTGTGTGTGTGTGTGTGTGTGTGTGTGTGTGTGTGTGTGTGTGTGTGTGTGTGTGTGTGTGTGTGTGTGTGTGTGTGTGTGTGTGTGTGTGTGTGTGTGTGTGTGTGTGTGTGTGTGTGTGTGTGTGTGTGTGTGTGTGTGTGTGTGTGTGTGTGTGTGTGTGTGTGTGTGTGTGTGTGTGTGTGTGTGTGTGTGTGTGTGTGTGTGTGTGTGTGTGTGTGTGTGTGTGTGTGTGTGTGTGTGTGTGTGTGTGTGTGTGAGAGAGAGTGTGAGTGAGAGACAGAAGTCAGAGGAATAACAACCTGTTATTCAATAGATTAAATTAGTTTAAGAATAAAAAAATAAATACATTTTAAGAGAATCTCAAATACATTATTTTATTTAAGTGTAGGCTATAGTTAATGTTTTATTTTTTACAGTTTTTGTATTTTTCTGACATGGGGGCTCAACAATAAATGACAATCAGAAATGTCAAGTTGCATGTTGTTATTCGAACCAGCTTAGACCCCGACGCTCTGCATCTTCTGGCCGCCTCAGACCTACTCCTATCCGAGCTCCGGGAGGGTCATCAAAGAGAAGTCGCCTATTCTCAGTCCTTGCCCCACAATGGTGGAATGAACTACCCACCCCAGTTAGGACAGCCGAATCACGTCCAATCTTTCGCCGTTGACTAAAGACGCACTTCTTCAACCATTATCTGAATAAAAAAAAATATATCTAACCCTAACTAACCGTACTGTCATGCACTTGTCCTAATAAACTAACCTACACTGTAGCACTCAACACTTTGATGAACATTGTTGCTCAGCTGATAAGAGTTGTGCCCTTCCTGATGGCTTGTCGTACAGAACTTGTAAGTCGCTTTGGATAAAAGCGTCAGCTAAATGACTAAATGTAGTTCTGTTGCATTTCCAATTTATTTATTTAAATTATAAATTGATCAGGTATCGATAAGGGAATCGATAAAGAATCGAATCGATAAGCAGAATCGATAATGGAATCGTATCGATAAAATCCTATCAATTCCCATCCCTAGACAGTACTGTTACATCTATACATTTATGACATACCAGATTTGCAAATACAGTACTGTTTGTGATACGAAAAGAGTCCAGAAAAGAGAGTATATACATTTGACGTAGAAACTGTACATTGGAGGAGGTTGGGTAGGTGGGGGGGGGGGGGGGGGGGGGGGGGGACTATACATTGGAGGTGGTTCGGTGGGTGGGAGGGACAGTGTCTCAGGACAGTTCAGTCAGTATGTTCTTCCTGTGCCCCAGAACAGTTCAGTCAGTATGTTCTTCCTGAGCCCCAGGACAGTTCAGTCAGTATGTTCTTCCTGTGCTCCAGGACAGTTCAGTCAGTATGTTCTTCCTGTGTCTCAGGACAGTTCAGTCAGTATGTTCTTCCTGTGCTCCAGGACAGTTCAGTCAGTATGTTCTTCCTGTGTCTCAGGACAGTTCAGTCAGTATGTTCTTCCTGTGTCTAAGGACAGTTCAGTCAGTATGTTCTTCCTGTGCTCCAGGACAGTTCAGTCAGTATGTTCTTCCTGAGCCCCAGGACAGTTCAGTCAGTATGTTCTTCCTGTGCCCCAGGACAGTTCAGTCAGTATCGTAATGGAATCGTATCGATAAAATCCTATCAATTCCCATCCCTAGACAGTACTGTTACATCTATACATTTATGACATACCAGATTTGCAAATACAGTACTGTTTGTGATACGAAAAGAGTCCAGAAAAGAGAGTATATACATTTGACGTAGAAACTGTACATTGGAGGAGGTTGGGTAGGTGGGGGGGGGGGGGGGGGGGGGGGGGGGACTATACATTGGAGGTGGTTCGGTGGGTGGGAGGGACAGTGTCTCAGGACAGTTCAGTCAGTATGTTCTTCCTGTGCCCCAGAACAGTTCAGTCAGTATGTTCTTCCTGAGCCCCAGGACAGTTCAGTCAGTATGTTCTTCCTGTGCTCCAGGACAGTTCAGTCAGTATGTTCTTCCTGTGTCTCAGGACAGTTCAGTCAGTATGTTCTTCCTGTGCTCCAGGACAGTTCAGTCAGTATGTTCTTCCTGTGTCTCAGGACAGTTCAGTCAGTATGTTCTTCCTGTGTCTAAGGACAGTTCAGTCAGTATGTTCTTCCTGTGCTCCAGGACAGTTCAGTCAGTATGTTCTTCCTGAGCCCCAGGACAGTTCAGTCAGTATGTTCTTCCTGTGCCCCAGGACAGTTCAGTCAGTATGTTCTTCCTGTGTCTCAGGACAGTTCAGTCAGTATGTTCTTCCTCAGTATGTACTGACATACTGACTGAACTGTTCTGGAGCACAGGAAGAACATATTGACTGAACTGTCCTGGAGCACAGGAAGAACGTACTGACTGAACTGTCCTGGAGCACAGGAAGAACATACTGACTGAACTGTCCTGGAGCACAGGAAGAACATAGTGACTGAACTGTCCTGGAGCACAGGAAGAACATACTGACTGAACTGTCCTGGGGCACAGGAAGAACATACTGACTGAACTGTCCTGGAGCACAGGAAGAACATAGTGACTGAACTGTCCTGGAGCACAGGAAGAACATACTGACTGAACTGTCCTGGGGCACAGGAAGAACATACTGACTGAACTGTCCTGGAGCACAGGAAGAACATAGTGACTGAACTGTCCTGGAGCACAGGAAGAACATAGATGGTGGAAAAACTAGGTAGTTCACTATGTATTGTCGGCCCATGATTAAAATGACATAAATGATGCAACATACAGATATATATCATGACATAAATGACATACAGGTATACAGTACTGTTACATTTGTGACATACAAGATATGCAAATATACAGTAGTTAAACGGAGATCTTAACAGAAAATATATACATACGAGGGGGAGGAAACTGTACATTAGGAGGGAGTGGGTGGGTGGGAGGGGACATGTGTATTGCTTTTCCCGGTCCGACCGATTAGTACAGCCAAAAACACAACAATAATTGACCCTTTTGAGCAACAATGACCAGGAACAGTTGTGAGTTCAGTTGCGTTGTAAACATTCAGTATCTCCAAAATGGTCGACTTTACGGTTTGATGACGCGCCGTGAAAACGCTTGCGTACTACGACACAGTACATAAGCTACAGTCTAGACATGTGTATGGCTGGAAGCTTTATACAATTAAACTCTTACACACTAAACCAAAATAAAATCAAAACATTACTTAAAACAGGAATGGTAAGCTAGCACCACCTGCTGAACATAGCAGGAAATGCCACAGTGCATAGAGTTAGCAGGTAAATTAATTTACACTGAGTTTCGTAAAAGTCAGTCAAAGCTTACCAAAAGCACGAGCAGTGAACTCCAAGACCACGTGACTGAACTCAAACTAGAAAGAAACAGACTAAGAAATGACGTAAACTCCATGATCAGAACTGCTAAAAAAAAATCATCAATGACAAAACTGAGGAAAACAAAAATAAACCACGTGAACTTTGGAAATTACTCAACAATCAACTAGGCTGCAGTAAAAAACGTAAAACCAGGTTCTCAAACATAAACATAAAGACGGACAACACGCTCATCACAGACAAGCTGGATGTAGCCAATTACTTAAACACTTTCTTCACAAACATAGCCACAACACTGGTAAACAAACTACCCTCCCACTCAGGCAGGGAGCGAAATTAACTTTTTGACTCACCGGCCAGTGGCGGGTAGATGGGAAGAATCTACCCGCCAAGCATATTTCTTACCTGCCAAATTTTTTTTGATTACAAAGAATATATATATATATATATTTTATATAAAAAAAGATTTTTTAAATAAAATATATATTATATAATCATACTTGTAGTTGTATTATCGGCGAGACATCGCCACCACGCAATAAGTCAAAATGCTCGCTATCTGCAAACAGCTCCACTGTCTGTGTGTACTCTAGTAGCCTCCAGCTCCAAAAAAGATTCTCCTGTGCTGCAGCGGGACCCTATACTAATACTCTACATTCAGCATGCAAGGATTCTCCGGCGCTGCAGCTGGACCCTATTGGTATAATGTTAGGGTTCTTTGGTCAAATCACATTCATAAAGCCCTCAGCTACAATACGCATTGAATCAATGTTATAAGACATTGATATCAGGAGCTATCTGTAGCTACTGCTAGCCCGCTAGGTAACGTTAAGACAATTTAGTTTACTGGGACATATAGATCTAACGTGAGCTAGCTAACGAGGGAACGGAGGTATTATGCACTCGAGTCGACTATTGCTGGAGCATTTGTTGATATCAGTAGCTAGCCAGCTAGATACCGTTAGACAATGCCTCATCATGTATTAAACTAAAAGTGAATAGTTGACTGGGTCATTGTTTAAACAGTAACGGTAGCTCATGGAGGTCCGGTCTAGACTAGAGCAGACTGCCTCTGTGTTGATACGAGCAGAAGCCAATAGTATCTCGCTGCAGGGCTGGGCAGATATGACTCGTTGCCACGGTTTCTTTCAAAATAAGAGTATCATACGAACCGAATGCTGCTAACTGCCGGAGCCATCGATATTATGACTGGAGCTGCGCTTGGAGCGGAAATGAGACCCGCACAGATTTTCAAAATAAGAGTATCGTTATGAACTACACGTCTACACGCCACACGGCGGGCAGACCCCCCAGTGGCAAGCGACAAAGGTAAAAACTGAGCGCCCCTGGCGGGCGGCGGGCTTTAATTTCGCCCCCTGCACTCAGGGCAGTATGGGGTAGAACACATAGTAGCATACAGTACCTAGGCGTAGGGCTGGGCGATAAAACGATAACGATAACTATCGCGATAAATTATTTCCTCGAAATAAACATGAAACGTGGTCGCAAAGTTTCGATATATCGATTTCCAAGCTTGGCTCCGTTCAGCCTCGGCTCAGCACACCCACTAACAACAACCAACGTTACGTGATGACGTGACATGCATACGCACAACAGCTAACAACCAATCAGTGAAGGAGATGGCCGAGAGCGAACGAGATCCGGAAGGAGACCCAGAGGTACTAGGACTCACTCAACAACAAGGCTTGCTAGGCTAATTAGCTTGCACGGCGTTGTTTTATATATTTACGTGCCGAGTATGTGTGTGTTTTGAATTCTGAGGCCACGTTTAAGTAGTGTGGGGTATACAGTGGACGTCGTTTCAATATATTGTGGCGGAAGAGAGTATTTTAGTGTAATATTTAGCACATTGTCATGGAATACACCACTTATAAACAGGCTAGCTAGGCTAATTAGCTTGCACGGCGTTGTTTTATATATTTACGTGCCGAGTATGTGTGTGTTTTGAATTCTGAGGCCACGTTTAAGTAGTGTGGGGTATACAGTGGACGTCGTTTCAATATATTGTGGCGGAAGAGAGTTTTAGTGTCATATTTATTGTCATGAGATACTCCGCTTGTCGGCTACTGCTAACGCGCGCGGACTGATGACATCAACTCGACTTGAGACATTCGCAGCAGCATAAGAAGTTAATTAAACTTGACAGACATTATATCGACGATAATTATCGATATCGAATTATATGAAAATAATTTTATAATTTTATCGCGATAACGTTTTTGGTCATATCGCCCAGCCCTACCTAGGCGTCCACAAAGACGACTTCAAACTGGAAATGGTAACTACAGATGAGGTACTCAAAAAACTGAGCGCCCTCCAACCGAACAAGGCCACTGGCCATGACAACATCCCCTCCAAATTCCTCAGAGACTCAGCAGCAGCCATCACCCCAGTCATCACACACATAATAAACCTCTCCATAAAACAGGGACACGTCCCCAAGGACTTCAAAATTGCGAGAGTAACACCCCTGCACAAAAAGGGCAGTAAATTAGACCCAGGCAACTACCGACCTGTTTCTATCCTTACATCCATCTCAAAAGTCATGGAAAAAATAGTACAGATCGAACAGATCGAAAAGTACCTTGCGGAAAAAAATCGAATCTACGAATTCCAATCTGGCTTCAGAACATCCCACTCCACTGACAAATGCCTTCTCTATTTGAACGACCACATCAAACAAGAGGTGGACGCGGGCAAATACTGCGGCATGGTCATGCTGGACCTACAAAAGGCCTTCGACACTGTCAATCACACCATTCTGATTGACAAGCTAAAAGCAATTGGTTTTGATAGTCTATCAGTGAGCTGGATACAATCCTACCTGGAGGGGAGAGAACAGATGGTGGATGTAAACGGTACCCCCCCCCCCTCACAGTGAGCTGTGGTGTTCCACAAGGAAGCATACTAGGACCGCTACTATTCCTAATTTATGCAAATGACATGTCGTCAGCTTGTGACTGCAACTTGTTCCTGTTTGCGGACGACTCAGCCCTGCTGGTCTCTGACAAGAACAAGTTACAACTTACAGGTTGAAAAAGCCCTCAGCTCAGAACTAGGCAAAATCTGCATATGGCTCGCCGACAACAAACTATCATTACACATGGGCAAAACAGAGTCCATTCTCTTCGGTTCAAATAACAAACTCAGCAAGACCGACGGCTTCTCGGTTACAGTGGGTGACAATATTGTCACAAGGAAAGATTGAAATTACCTACCTGGGTTCCATCCTAGAGGCTAATCTTTCCTGTGACAAAATGGCATCCAATGTAATAAAAAAAGTCAACCAACGAACTCGATTCTTGTACCGGATCTCCTCTCTGGTAAACAAGAATACCCTGAAGACTCTAGCAGGAGCACTCATTCAAGGGTACTACGACTATGCTTGCACCTCATGGTACCAAAGCACCTCAAAGGCACTAAAAAACAAATTACAAACATCTCAAAACAAGCTAGTCAGACTACTGCTTGACCTGACTCCTAGAACCCACCTCACCCCTGCCCACTTTGACAACCTAGGATGGCTTAGAGTAGACACGACAGAGTACAGCAACTTGCAATGGGCCTGGTCTACAAGATACACTACGCGACCAAGGTACCCATGTACATGTCAAAATACTTCCCAAAGGTCAGTGAATACCACGATCACAACACCAGAGGGAGCTCCACAAATCATGTTAAACCCAGATTCGGCTCAAACAAGGGACTAAACACGTTTCGCAATTATGCCACATCAATGTGGAACGCCCTACCCAAAGCTGTGTGTAAAGGAATGTGAATCACTACCCACTTTCAAAAACACTCTCAAAAAACACCTACGGGAGACTGCAATTCGAAACTGGCCCCTACAAATGTCCTAACCCAGTTGCACAGTAAATGACCAAGTATGGCTTTGTCAGTATTCCAATGTACAATGTACAGTGTGTCCCCCCCCACCAACCCCACCCACCCAACCTCCTCCAATGTACAGTTTCTACGTCAAATGTATATACACTCTTTTTCTGGACACTTTTGTATCACAAACAGTACTGTATTTGCAAATCTGATATGTCATAAATGTATAGATGTAGCAGTACTGTCTATCTGTATGTCATGTATGTCATATATGTTATGATGAATTGAAAATGGGGGACCCTGATGTAAACAAGACGAAAGTCTTTCTCTGGTCTGCATCCCCTTAACAATTGTATGTATTGAGCTGTACTGTACTGTACCCATTCTGCAATCTGTTAATAAACTTTTCAATCAATCAATCAATCAATCAATTGATAAACATACAATATGCATGGAGCCACATACCTGCAGAAGACACATAAAACAACATCGCTGGAGTCTTCTGGTCGCTGCACATCTTGCATACCTACATGTACTAGGTAAATTAAACACTTCATTAGTTTCTTCACCATAATAACTCATAACTACATGTACTAGGTAAATTAAACAATTCATTCGTTTCTTCACCATAATAACTCATAACTACATGTACTAGGTAAATTAAACAATTCATTAGTTTCTTCACCATAATAACTCATAACTACATGTACTAGGTAAATTAAACAATTCATTAGTTTCTTCACCATAATAACTCATAACTACATGTACTAGGTAAATTAAACACTTCATTCGTTTCTTCACCATAATAACTCATAACTACATGTACTAGGTAAATTAAACAATTCATTCGTTTTTTTCACCAGAATAATAATAACTCAGAGAACAGAGATAATGGAATCTGCATGGAATGGCCGTAGCTAGCAATCATTAACCTACCTATAAAACTAGAACGAGTGGTCAAATGAGCACAAATGTCATAAAACCATGTAATAAAATGAACGTTAAGCATTATCTATTACAAGTTAAAACTTAAATGAGTTACATTTAGCAGAAACGAGTGAAATAAGGAGCTATATTTAAAACTGAAGCACCTCCCCTCAGCAGAGAGCATGGCGATCGAACGCCAGGTAGTTTGCAGGCTGTTTGACGAGGAAATGGGCAAAGACACAGCTCGTCACGGATTGGCCAAACGCGTCAGTGGCCAATCAGAGAGCGTCAGTCAGTGCCAATCAGAGAGCGTCTCCGAGAAATGCGGCTTGTTTTGGTAATCACGCGGGATGAACAGGGACAGACAGCGCGATATGCAATGAGGTGGTGTGACAGGATCTCACTGCCACCTAGTGGTAGCTGTTGTTACTGTATGTACTGTGTGGTTTGAATTGATTGATTGAAAACTTTATTAACAGATTGCAGAATGGGTGCAATACAGTACAGCTCAATACACACAATTGTTAAGGCGATGCAGACCAGAGAAAGACTTTCGTCTTGTTTACATCGGGGGGTAGGAGGTGTGGGTGGGTGGGGAACACTGTACAACTGTACAAGCAAAACTGTACATTGGAATATTGACAAAACCATACTTGGTCATTTACTGTACATTGGAGGGGGTTGGGTTAGGACATTTACAGGGGCCAGTTTCGAATTGCAGTCTCCCGTAGGTGTTCTTTGAGAGTGGTTTTGAAAGTGGGTAGTGATTCACATTCCTTTACCGCTTTGGGTAGGGCGTTCTGTTGAGCATATTTTGTATTGGTGGACAAAGTCATGTGTCTGCTCCTGTATGACATCACTGTGTGCATGCGTACAACAGACAAGGTGTTTTGATATAAAAGAGCATGCACACTAAATAAACGCCCCTTAGCCTAGATGAAACTCAGTCCATGTGGTCGTGTCTATTTCTTCATGTCGAATGCTAATTACTTTGGTTGACTGCACACATGGAGACTTCTGCTGACAAAAATGTCTCACGCAACACGTTCCACATTGATGTGGCATAATTGCGAAACGTGTTTAGTCCCTTGTTTGAGCCGAATCTGGGTTTAACATGATTTGTGGATCTCCCTCTGGTGTTGTGATCGTGGTATTCACTATGACCTTTGGGAAGTATTTTGACATGTACATCATAAGTCATACTGGCCAGCAGTGTAACTAGTAAGAGTAGGTATGGGATATGTACAGATATAGATATAGTATTAATATGTACAGTGATACAGGTATAAAGACACTATGGTAGTAAGTCATACTGGCCAGCAGCGTAACTAGAGTAGGTAAGGGATATGTAGATATACATATCAAGGCATCACGGAGTATGAACCTGAAGCTGTTAGGCCATGCCTCCCACTGGTCGGCTGCAATGTGAACGAAGCATTGCATCACGTGTCCCCTCCGCCTGTATTCGAATACCAACCGGTTCATGCTTCCGCGTTCGTGTTTTGCGCTCTGATTGGCCACTGATGTTTCTGGTCGCACCAATCGTGTGACAGCAAGTTCTTTCGCCTGTTAAGCTTAGGCACTCTTTCGAAGTTGGTTAAGGTTAGAGTTTGTCTTAGAGCAGGGCGATAGAACGCCAGCCCTGATTCCAAACTCTAACCTTAACCAACTTCGAAAGAGTGCCTAAGCTTAACCAGTGATAAACTAGGCGTTAGGTAGTTTGCTGCTGGTCGAGGCGGAAATGGGCGCGTCACGCGATTGGGCGCACATGTCACATGACCAGAAACGCCTGTGGCCAATCAGATCACACCAGAAACGGCAGTGGCCAATCAGATTCGCAAAACGCAAACGCGGAAGCATGAACCAGTTGGTATTCGAATAGACGCGTCGCCTCCGGTACACGAGGAGTACAGTGCGATCTCTCAGCGACGAGGGTCTCCGTGGGAGGCTCACGCTGCCCCGTTGCTTCCTGATTCTGCTGTACAGGCGCACCAACCGACCTGTAGGAGTCGCTGTCCACAACGTCCGATCCCTACCCACCGGCTTTCCCACCCCCTAATACTGCCAATTGTATTAGTATGAACGACCAGCCAAGCTGGTAGCAACGCAGAGAGCTGGGCTCGAACCCAGCATCTCCTGCGTTAGTGGCGAGCGCCTTGCCCACTGCGCCACTTAGCCGCCCACAGTACTGCTACATCTATACATTTATGACATACCAGATTTACAAATACAGTACTGTATGTGATACAAAAAGAGTCTAAAAAAGAGAGTATATACGTTTGACGTAGAAACTGTAGGTGGGGTGGGGGTTGGGTAAAAAAACTGTACATTGGAATATCGACAAAGGGGCTAAGTCTATGGCTGAACGTGCTCCTCATCTTGGCTAGTGCCTCCTAGAGGCAGTGGGAGGGGTTTTCCAGTATAGTAATAATATCGTATTTGACCTCTCTGCCACCACCTCTAGTTTAACCAGTTCGACTCCCACTTTGGAGATATAGCCTTCCTCCCCAGCTTGTTCCGTTTGTTAGGGTCTCTTGAGTTGATGTAACCCCCCCCCCCCCCCCCCCCAGCATACCACGGCAAAGAAGAGGATGCTGGCTACTACAGACTGGTAAAACATTAGCAGTAGCAGACAGGCTGCACGTGTTGAAAGACCTGAGCCTGCTCTGTCCCTTCCTGTAGATTAGAGGGCCTTGTAAAATGGCAAATGGTGCATTTATATAGCAGCTTTTATCCAAAACGATTTACAATTTTGTTCCTCACATTCACCCATTCACACACCGACGGCGGAGGCAACCATGCAAGGTACCGACCTGCTCATCGGGAGCAATTAGGGATTAAGTGTCTTGCTCAAGGACACTTCGACACGCTGGGGATCGAACCGGGAACCTTCCGATTGATTACCAGACGACTGCTCTACCTCACTGTCAGATAGTGATGGGAGCAGGGGACCTCTTCTTGCTTCGCCGATAGTCCACAGCTATTGATACATTGCTTATTGATACAGTGTGTTAAATTCTGCCTTGGTTTATACTGTACCCTGAACTACAGAATTGACGATTGAAGCATTCTCCAAGTTGCTTACACTTTTATTATAATCTCACGTTGACATACTTCATCCAGCTCTCCACCTAGCTGTGTCACACTCAACTCCGTCCGTGCGGAAACAAAATCTTAGTTTAATACAAACCTATTGTAACATCCCTTTTCTTTTACTGAACTAAAAGATCCTATTGTAACATCCCTTTTCTTTTACTGAACTAAAGGGAGCTAAACGGTGAATGCCATTAATATCGAACTAACATGGAGCTAAACGGTAATGACATAAAAATCTACTTTCAAAACCATTATTTTTTCTCTTTTTCTTGAACACACTGTGCCCCACACACTCAGCTTGCATAGTCCATGAGATATCCTGGTCTAGCAACTGCTCGACCCGATCTTGTGGTTACAGTCTGTGTGTCCCCTATGTCCCTGCCCAGAGTAGCGGTAGACTCTGGTGTGCTGTGGGTCTCAACAGATACAGTCAGGTCCGGCCCACCTGGCTCTGTACCCCTGTCCCGTCTCAGGTGTCGTCGATTTCGTCGAAGAACAGTTCCGGTGTCCAGCTCCACTCTGTAGGATCTGTGGTCAACAGGCTGCACCACTGTCGCCTTTCTCCAGCTTGTGTGCGGTTCGAAGGGTTGAATTCTGACATGCTCTCCTACTTTTAGCGTGTCCAAATCTCTCGCTGTTGTCGTAGTATTTTGCTTGTCTCATTTGTCCTCGTCTCATCTGCTCTGCCGTTGTGCGTTTCACCTCCTGCTGCAGAGGACTATCCCTCGTTGGTAGCAGGGTTCTGGTCCTCCTACACATCAGTCTCTGAGCTGGGCTTGTGTCTAGCCCTTGAGATGGAGTGTTGCGGTGATCCAAGATCGCCAGGTATGGGTCCTCCCCTGCCGCCTTGGCTTTCATCATGAGTCTCTTCGCCGTTTTGACCGCCGACTCTGCTTTCCCGTTGCTTTGAGGGTAGCCAGGGGATGACGTCTGGTGTCTCGTGTGAAGAGTATTGTGGCCCATTGTCCGAAACCACAACATCTGCGATCCCCTGACGAGCAAAGTGAGCCTTCAGCTTTCTTATCACCGTACTCGATTTTGTGTCCGGTAAATGGTAGTTGACAAAGCCATACTTGGTCATTTACTGTACATTGGAGGGGGTTGGGTTAGGACATTTGCAGGGGCCAGTTTCGAATTGCAGTCTCCCGTAGGTGTTCTTTGAGATTGTTTTTGAAAGTGGGTAATGATTCACATTCCTTTACAGCTTTGGGTAGGGCGTTCCACATTGATGTGGCATAATTGCGTCCCTTGTTTGAGCCGAATCTGGGTTTAACATGATTTGTGGAGCTCCCTCTGGTGTTGTGATTGTAGTATTCACTGACCAAGTATTTTGACATGTACATGGGTACCTTGGTCGTGTAGTGTATCTTGTAGACCAGGCCCATTGCAAGTTGCTGTACTCTGTCGTCTACTCTAAGCCATCCTAGGTTGTCAAAGTGGGCAGGGGTGAGGTGGGTTCTAGGAGTCAGGTCAAGCAGTAGTCTGACCAGTTTGTTTTGAGATGTTTGTAATTTTGTTTTTAGTGCCTTTGAGGTGCTTTGGTACCATGAGGTGCAGGCATAGTAGTAGTACCCTTGAATGAGTGCTCCTGCCAGAGTCTTCAGGGTATTCTTGTTTACCAGAGAGGAGATCCGGTACAAGAATCGAGTTCGTTGGTTGACTTTTTTTATTACATTGGATGCCATTTTGTCACAGGAAAGATTTGCCTCTAGGATGGAACCCAGGTAGGTAATTTCTTCTTTCCTTGTGACAATATTGTCACCCACTGTAACTGAGAAGCCGTCGGTCTTGCTGAGTTTGTTATTTGAACCGAAGAGAATGGACTCTGTTTTGCCCATGTGTAATGATAGTTTGTTATCAGCGAGCCATATGCAGATTTTGCCTAGTTCTGAGCTGAGGGTTTTTTCAACCTGTAACTTGTTCTTGTCAGAGACCAGCAGGGCTGAGTCGTCCGCAAACAGGAACAAGTTGCAGTCACAAGCTGACGACATGTCATTTGCATGAATTAGGAACAGTAGCGGTCCTAGTATGCTTCCTTGTGGAACACCACAGCTCACTGTGAGGGGGGGGGGGATAGGGTACCGTTTACCTCCACCATCTGTTCTCTCCCCTCTAGGTAGGATTGCATCCAGCTCACTGATAAGACTATCAAAACCAATTGCTTTTAGCTTGTCAATCAGAATGGTGTGATTGACAGTGTCGAAGGCCTTTCGTAGGTCCAGCATGACCATGCCGCAGTATTTGCCCGCGTCCACCTCTTGTTTGATGTGGTCGTTTAAATAGAGAAGGCATGTGTCAGTGGAGTGGGATGTTCTGAAGCCAGATTGGAATTCGTAGATTCGTTTTTTTGGGTACCTCATCTGTTGTTACCATTTCCAGTTTGAAGTCGTCTTTGTGGACCCCTAGGTTCTTGTAGTATGCTACTATGTGTTCTACTTCTACCCCATAATGCCCTGAGTGGGAGGGTAGTTTGTTTACCAGTGTTGTGGCTATGTTTGTGAAGAAACTATTTAAGTAATTGGCTACATCCAGCTTTTCTGTGATGAGCGTGTTGTCCGTCTTTATGTTTATGTTTGAGAATCTGGTTTTAAGTTTTTTACTGCAGCCTAGTTGGTTATTGAGTAATTTCCAAAGTTCACGTGGTTTGTTTTTGTTTTCCTCGGTTTTGTCATTGATGACATTTTTTTTTGCTGTTCTGATCATGGAGTTTACATCATTTCTTAGTCTGTTTCTTTCCAGTTTGAGTTCAGTCACGTGGGCTTGGAGTTCACTGCTCGTGCTTATGGTAAGCTTTGACTGACTTTTACGAACTCAGAGCATTTTTTGTCTCTGGTTTTCACCTGGTGGTTCTTAGGGGCGCCATGTTGTTTAGTATCGTTGAAAATTTGGTTTTGAAGCCAAGCCATGTTTCTTCAACCAGTGTACCATTGAGCTCATCTGACCAGTCCAGACCCTCCAGTTCAAGGTTAAAGTCCTCGCTAGAGTAGGTTTTGAGGTCTCTAGATGTGACTGTTTTGTGACAGCCAGCCTTTTGTTTTAGCTTTTTGCGGGTACAGAATATCATATAATGATCACTTAACCCGTAAACAAGACGAAAGTATTTCTCTGGTCTGCATCCTCTTAGCAGTTGTTTGTATTAAGCCGTACTATATTGTACCCATTCTGCAATCTGTTAATAAAGTTTTCAATCAATCAATCAATAGAATTGGAAGAACGTTCCATGCATCCCTCCATCTTGCTTTACTTGGAGCGCCCCCCAGTGGCGTTATTTTTTTTCCTAGCCGCATTTCTCGGAGACGCTCTCTGATTGGCCGACGCCTGTTTCTACACTGGTTAAGCTTAGGCACTCTTTCGAAGTTGGTTAAGGTTAGAGTTTGTCTTAGAGCGTGACGGCAAGTTCTTTCGACGGTTAAGTGTAGGCACTCTTTCGAAGTTGGTTAAGGTTAGAGTTTGTCTTAGAGCATGGCGATAGAACGCCAGGTAGTTTGCAGGCTGTTCGAGCGGAAATGGGCAAAGACACAGCTCGTCATGCGATTGGGCAAACATGTCAGTGGCCAATCAGAGAGCGTCAGTCAGTGGCCAATCAGAGAGCGTCTCCGAGAAATGCGGCTAGGAAAAAAAAGAACGCCCCCCAGTGTATCAGAAAATACACCCATGAATGAATGAATGAATGAATGAATGAATGAATGAATGAATGAATGAATGAATGAATGAATGAATGAATGAATGAATGAAAACTTTATTTAACAGATTGCAGAATGGGTACAATACAGTACGGCTCAATACACACAATTGTTAAGGGGATGCAGACCAGAGAAAGACGTTTGTCTTGTTTACATCAGGGTCCCCCATTTTCAATTCATAGTGACATTTATTACATACACAACATACAGTACATGACATCATGACATTTATGGCATAGGGACATACATGACATACAGGTATATAGTACTGTTGGACTGTGAAAAGACTTCAAAACAATCACAATTAGAGATCAAGCTACGTACCGTATCAGACATGAGGTGTGAAGAAACCCAACAGGATAGAATAGAACTATTTGGAACAAACACTATAGGTATGGCTGCCAGGCTTGGGAGAGTTGGCCTTATACCTGTAGTTGCGTGGCGGATGGTGCCGTGCCCGTAAGATTGTTTGCAGTCATTCCTCCAGACCAGTGACCCTTGCAGCTGAATCACACAGCAGGACGCTACCTCCCACATGTTTTACTTGGTGGCATACTGTCAGCTCCTTCTCACTGCACCAGTGCTGCGTTGCACAAACAGCTGAAACTGGACTAAACTATGTACTGTACAGTGGTATCTGATTACAAACCCAGTAGGTTTACAGTGCCTTGAGCTCGTCTCCTCGACAGCAGGGCTTCTCAGAACATCAAGGGAGAGTCATAAAGGGGGCAAATAATAATAATTTGAAAAGCTATTTGATTAAAGTCCATTTAATCTATTCTTAGTGTTATAATAGCTTTCATATCGTATCATAAAATGACATCAGATGATGTCATAGAGGAAAGATTTTATGGTTGTTGTTGGATGGTTGCTGGGATGTTGCACCGCTGAAATTGAATTGTCTTTGCATGCATAAAAAGAAAAGGAGATCCTTTTTTTTTTTTTTTTTTTTTTACAGTCTGCAGCTTGGTCTACTAGCCTAAAGGACAATGAAACAAAGATTTTTGGGAAGCTGATCATTTTAGAAATGTGTAATTTCACTGGCGGCTCATGAGTTTCAACTCCTTTGTAACAATAACTGTTCCATGTTATTGACATCTAAGATTTAAGAAGTTAAAATGTAAACTTGTATATTTTAACACTTAATATTTTTTCACTTTAATTATAAAGAAAACTGACATTCAAAACCTTTAACAATGGCAATTGAACAGGACTATATTAAGATTAAGATTTGTTTATTAAGGACAATGCAAATTAATGAACATCATTTACATGTGTATGCATAACATCACAGCATGATAAGGACGTAAATATGCCGGGAATAGCACAGGGCTAATTTCCACCCGTAGTCCTAACATAAAACAAACACAAAACGGACCATACAACGTTCATTCATAAAAACTGACATCACTGACATGACCACACTAACATGACATTCAGTCAGTACAACATCACTAACATCCCTAATGAGTGCATATTTGGCTGTCTAACAGCCATTTCCTGAGTTGGCCCTTAATATAGGGAAGCCTAGTTAAGATGGGCCTGCCCACGACACTGACATGTTTCAACAATGGGGAGAGTCAATCAGTCAGCCAGTCAGTCAGTTAGGGACATTCTCTATTGTAGGCCGGCTGTTGTGAAGGATCAGATTAAACCGAATGTATATATTTATTTATATATATATATTTAATTGTATTTGTATATCGTTTGATATCCCCTGTATATTCCTTGTACAATATGCACTGAATATCCCTTTAGTCTACTAAACAGCCCATAATAGTTTCATTCTACCATTGGACGAGAACCTGGCGCCAGGTTGCCATACCCCTAGGTCCAAGTTCAATCGTGCCGCCTAACATGTCGTGGCAAGCCCCGGTTCCGCGCAGGAATATGTCGGGCGAAATACGAATGGTACTATTTGTTCATAGCGCATATATATATGGCGCAAGTAAAGTAGAACTTTCTTTTTAGTCCAGTTCTTTACCCTCCAACAGAGTGACAGACGCAGAAGCCTCCCCACGACGCACGTGTGGTGTAGTAAGGCCTACTTGGCCCAGAATAGGCATTGAGATATCGTGTAGATTAATAGTTGAATAGTCATAGTTTGGCACTATACCGTCGAGTTGGACGTATTCTATTAAGCTAATAATAGTCTATTTATGTATGGTGCATCGTTCGGTTAGAGTTCTAAAGTTATCAGTACCCCCATCGTTCCTGACGTTATCTGGACGCTTAACCAGGCTGAGCAGACCCCTAGTGGTGCTTGCATCCGAGGAGCTCCGGGCCAAGAGCGACTGGACCTGTATATTGGATTACTCTACCCGGACGACGGCGAGCCTTCCACGGCTTGGATTATGCTTTGGGTGCTTTGATTATTCCATGGATAAAGGCCAACACTGCGGAGTGTTGGAACTACCCCCCGGAGAGGACTCCAGGTGAGACGGCGCTCTACACCAGTGAGGTCGCCTCACGTCTCTCCGTTGTGGACCGGCAGATACCGTCCACAGAGGGTCCAGCTGTATTCGTCTGCGGACCGAGGTTCTGTGGGCACCGTGTCCAAGACTTTGGATTCTCCCAAGACACCGTCGGCCAGATGGGATACCGCCAGCGGCTTCTCTAACCCCCCCCTCCTACTGTCTTACAACCAGCGGGACCCCCCCCCCCTTAGTGTATCCAGCTATAATCATTTAAGTACCATCGCTATCGTTTCCTAAATATTCCAGGTTGTATACTTACTCCCTGCGTAACCAGAGATTGGACATTCAATGTTGATTTACCTATGAATACTCATTTGCCATAAAAGTGCATGTTTCATATTTCAAATCATAAATGTAATTAAGTGAACGTTGTATATACCTTTTGCTATATAAAATATTCGATTTGGTACATTTGTGTGGATTCGTTTCATCAGGTGGGAAAGTGTTCATCATACTTATATCATGTACTGGATGGCCAGAAGTTAAAGTACAAGAGGTAGTGGTATTAAATATCATATCTAACAATACAGTCAGGGAATTGTACCCCTCAGTTACACCGGCCCTCCAGGTCCTGCACGCCATAGGCCTAAAGAGACCGAGTTATTTGTCGTTTTATTATTTAGCATTTCTCTGATTATTTTCCACAAAGGCAAACAATGGCGATTTAATTGTGTTTCGCTCAAGAACAATGCCCTTATTCCTGTTTATTCTGTTCCAGACAGAGTGTCACAAACTCCAACACAGAGAAAAGTCTAGCTGTTCTGTTTGCTGCTCATATGCAGGAGAGTGATAATAATAATAATAATAATAATAATAATAATAATAATAATAATAATAATAATAATAATAATAATAATAATAATAATAATAATAATAATAATAATAAAATAATAATAATAATAATAATAATAATAATAAATTAGATTTAGAGAGAGAAGCGCCTTTCTCAGACTCAAGGACACTTTACATAAAAAGAGAAGCTATATAAAAGACAAGATAAGAGTATGAATATATATGTATAATAACAACAGGAAAATAAAACAAAATTAAAATTAAAAAGGAAGCAAGGTGCAGTCCATTTGGAAGAAACGGTAACACAAAATAAACAAAAACGAAACAACAGGATCAGTAGGTAAAAAAAGAAAAGAATTACGACATTAGGATGTCCAAGCTGTGTTTTCTAATGTTTTGAGAATCATATGTCTGACTGCTGCTGTATTGTGTAATACAGAACCGCATCTATACTCAACACGTTTTCCATAGGAGTGGCGATGGTCCTTTTCAGAGGAATGTGTTCTTGCTACTGTACGCTGTACCTACAGTAGGGTGATTTATTTCCTGAACACTGTAGTATCACAGCCGCTGAGTAATGTCCCTACATGGAGATGTCGGCAACACTAATGTCCTGTGATAGAGAATGAGTGTGTGACAGTTGGGAACTGCCTTCCAGAGATCATTTTCCTGTACGCACAAGTGTATCGGAACACGTAATGATACTACAAATAGTTATACGTTTGGAACTCCCAGGAAATATTCAAAAATGGTTCAACATGCAAGCTGGGGGTTACAATTTAAGGGGAACATTTTATATTAAAAGATATATATACAGTTTTTCGAACGACCATGAAACGTTTTTTGTATTTCAATTTGCGGAGTAAAATTATGGAACGGTCTGATTGTGGAGTTAAAGCAATGTCAAAAATAAAATATAGTCAAATGGTTTTCCAGAGGTACAGAGATGAAGAAGGGGTTTGATAACTGTATGTGTATGTATGTATATACAGTATAAAATGGCTAGAGAAATGTATACAGTTTTGGCAAATAATAATAAGGAATTATTTAAAAAAAAATCATTATAAGTCTGACAATAAAGACAGCAGTTAGTAAAGTTACTAAAGTATGATCTGATGATGAGTAAAAAGGGGTGGGATTAAATAAGTGTATACCTCTTCCCACTCCTTTTCAAATATATAATGACAAAAAAAAATGTGTTAGACTTTTGGGTTTTTTCTTTTTATATATATACATTTATTATTTGAATGGCTTAAGGCTATATCTGTACTTGTTGTTTGTTTGTTGTTGTTGCATATTTGAAATAAACTTCAATAAAATCAAACCCTGCTGTTGAATTTCTAAACAGTTCTTTTCATCAACATTTATAATATAGGTGTGCAATAGGTTCACTGGAGAAATCTAGAATGGACCATTCGACCGCAGCTATCACATTGGCTACAGGAAGGAGGAAACAAATGACTGGTTTCACCAAAAATAGTTAGTCCTTATATGTACATTTGAAGTGGGGGAACTGAAACTCATATCCCTGGATATATTGTACAGTTATGTGCCAATTATAACAAAAATAAGAATTAAATTTTATTTTCTTTTAAAGGACATTTTATTATTACTTTTATTATTGTATTATTCCATTGATCTTTGGTCAGTCAGTGACACATCCTGCACATACAGTAGAGCCTTACAGAAAAATTCCATCCAATAGAATATGTTTAGTTTAGTTTCACTTTATTGTCCAGCAATAAATCAAATAAATCAACAACAATGACAATGACAGCAGACATACTTAAGCATTACATCACGCCTAGGGGTGGTTGTTAGGCCCGACGCACAGCGGAGGGTCGTTAGACCCCCCTAGGCGTGATTTAATGAGTATAACACACAACTTCAAGTGATGTAATGCTTTTATACAATGGCCCAATTCACCCAACCCTATTGCTATACAATAAACACACAGTAATTGAAGCATAATGGAGATGTATTCACAAAACCATCCACAGAGAGAAAGTAGATCCAATAGTAGATCCAATGGTCTGACAAAAAAATAATAAAAAAATCAACGGCCATTTATTTTTATGTCCGCGATTTTTCTTTTTTTTCCACAATGGGTCATGATGACAAACCAATTACATAATCCAACATATGTGTAACAAACTAACATATTCCAGTTGACTATCTTTTTTGGAGGAATCGTTCAAAAGATATTCATACTTCCATTTGTCTATCTATGGCGGACTCATTCAGAATCATTAAAAAAAAATATTATAATAATAATTCGGTTGTGGGAGGGATCTGGGGTCACGTGGAGTGTGTTATACGAAATAACAACGGCTAACTTGACTGTTTCAGCCAATCAGAATCAAGATATTTGCATGCCATTGTATAAATATACATACATCTATAATGGAAAAGTGCAGATAACGTAGGAATACAATATATACATCAACAAGGACCGGGTCTAACGAGTGCAAGATTAATTGAATGCCTTAATGGCATTAGGAATGAAGTATATGATCATCGACTTTACCACCTGCCATCAAATATAGCTTTCCCCCCAACGGTCCTAATCAGTGGAGTGAAGGCTAACGTCAACATCACTCTCCACTTGGTTGTTATTATTATGTTTTAATCGAGTCCCTTCTCAGCGTACGTACGGTAAAGCCCCGACACATCCTGTTTCATGCTGAAAAACATCAGACTGTGGAAGCAAAAACATTTTGTTCTCTATTATTTACTAAATCAAAAATGTCCGTCTTAACTATAAGGTGACGGAAAACAGGAAGTTGGAAGCCTTTCAACGACACAAAGTCAACTTCAAGGAGGAGCAGAGGAAAATAACTAAATACTTTTACTTAAGTACTGTAGGGTACTTTAAGTACCGGTTTGAGTTACTTCTATTCTAGTTGAAGTATTTCCATTGTAGGGAACATTCATCTGAAGCTACCTGTTATTAATGACTTTGAATTAAATGTGTGTGTTTTTTGTTTTTTTTACACAAATCAGGTTAGATACATTTATGAATAATTCAGAATTGTGCACTTTCATAGTTCAACCCAACTTAAAAGAGGAAGGTAATCAGAGTCAATAGAACATATTAGAGAACATGGTGTCCACCACTTGTCATTAGGAGCCTTGCCTGATCATAAAAGGCACAGGCTGGGGTCATGAGTCACTTTGTTTTCCTATACAGGATGTAAGGTGTGCTGTGTCTCAGCCATCCAGCTCTCTGGCAGAATACTCCGTTGGCAGGGGAACAACCCCCCCCCCCCCCCCCCCTGTCCCCCCTCCTTTCTCCTTACCTCTGCTCCGTAAGGCAATGCCAGAGAAGTCAAGTTTTTAATCAAAGATAAACTTGTCATAACGTGTATCTTAAGCAAACGCAGTGTAACTTAGGCAAATTATACCTAAAGTAACACACACAGCAATTTGAACAATTATAATAATGCTGCCTTTAACCATCTTAGTGTGGGAGAACAATAGATATACCCAGAAGGCTTGTATTGCATGGGCACAATATACTCTGAGTCCACTAGCGTGCCAGGTTGGCACTCCACCCCGTTACAGTACGCAGACAGTGCAGCCTATCCATCTCTCGCCAAGGGGGTCGGAGGTCAGGGTCTGGGCGTGCGTTCAAGGTCGCCGAGGGCTGATTGGCTGAGGAAGCGTCTAATTGCAGAGGAACGGGAGGTTTCCTGAGAGCCGGCGTTAGCGGCCGAGCCGCGTCTGGATGGAGGTGAAAGACGAGGAGGAAGAGGTTTATGAGGCTGTTAAAACAGAGGGAGAGAATGGACGCATGGAGTGTGTGTGTGCACGTGCACATTCAGGAGTCTGTCCACCCCTCTGCACATTGACACCTGATATAACATCATGTTCCCTTTTTTTTTTTTTTTTTTTATAAAAATGTGTATTCAGACCAAGTCTAAATGTCTTTATTCTAGTATCTTGCATGTTGATGAAGTGCATGATCAGTATACAGGTTACAAAGGTTTTAAAGTCTTAAAAAAGGTATGTTGGTGAAACACTGAAATTACAGGTTATTTCCGTGGTAGTTGGTTTTGTTTGGCTATGTTATATTACTCACTCTTAGTATAAGCTTTACATTATTTTTAATTCTATTACTTTAAATCATGTTTGGATTTTTGTTTTGGTTTGTTTATATTGCACTTATATTGCTTCCAAGTTAGGAATTTTGTTATGTATATGTTTTGTACAAGTAGTCCATTGTTCTACTGTAGGTGTTACTATTAACACTAAATATGCTTTCATTTTTGGTGAAAGGTTTGTGGGGGTTGCAGGTGAAAGGTTTGTGGGGGTTGCAGGTGAAAGGTTTGTGGGGGTTGCAGGTGAAAGGTTTGTGGGGGTTGCAGGTGAAAGGTTTGTGGGGGTTGCAGGTGAAAGGTTTGTGGGGGTTGCAGGTGAAAGGTTTGTGGCGGTTGCAGGTGAAAGGTTTGTGGCGGTTGCAGGTGGTTTGTGGGGGTTGCAGGTGGTTTGTGGGGGTTGCAGGTGAAAGGTTTGTGGGGGTTGCAGGTGGTTTGTGGGGGTTGCAGGTGAAAGGTTTGTGGCGGTTGCAGGTGGTTTGTGGGGGTTGCAGGTGAAAGGTTTGTGGCGGTTGCAGGTGAAAGGTTTGTGGCGGTTGCAGGTGGTTTGTGGCGGTTGCAGATGGAAGGTTTGTGGCGGTTGCAGGTGGTTTGTGGGGGTTGCAGGTGAAAGGTTTGTGGCGGTTGCAGGTGGTTTGTGGGGGTTGCAGGTGAAAGGTTTGTGGCGGTTGCAGGTGGTTTGTGGGGGTTGCAGGTGAAAGGTTTGTGGCGGTTGCAGGTGGTTTGTGGACGTTGCAAGTGGTTGAGGGCAGTGGGCTGGATGGAGGGGATTTAGGTTTCCGTCTTACGTAAGTTACCATAAAACGTACATAATTAACTCACATAAGTAATGTATACTATTTGTAAGGATGTTCTATATCGTAGCAGCTTCCGCTCAGCGTCAATTGCACATATCTCGCTTCAGCACATGTGCACTGAATAAAACCACAAATGTACCTTTATCTACCAACACCTGTCTGGCCACACCCCATCCGCCACCTATATAAGCAGGGGTGTGGCCACACACTCACCTCCTTCTTCGCTTTCACCACAAGAAAGTGCCTGTCTATCAATCACTTGACGAGGTTATTAGCTGAAGAAAGTTGAGAAAAAGCGTTCACATTATTTCTTGTTTTTTTCTTCTCTCATAAATTTCGACAGAAAAAAGTTATAATGTTTACCTCGGGGGGTTGCACTAGCAACGTCGCCCTTCACCAGCGGTTCTTTGTTGCCGCCTCTGCCGTGCGTCTTGGGGCGGGTTTGACGCCGCTGTCGTGGACGTCATCCGTGCCCGGTAGGCGTCCGGTGGGTAGCTTGCCTCTCCAAGGAGCTGGTGCACCAGCGCCGTCTCCTGTGAGATGGCCTGGTTCCTGCTCTGGTTCCTCCACCACCGAGGGGTCGTCTGCCGTTGGGCGGCCGGCTCCTCTCGAGGCGGAGGATTTGAGACGCAAGCTTTTTGCGTCTGCTCGCTCCCGTCGTAGGATGGTGGCTTGCAGGCGCGAACGGCCTGGTTTCGGGGAGTTGCTGGAGCCAGATGATGGTGCGTCTGTTTCTCCGTGGCTGATGGAAACGGAGGATTACATGGTGGAGGCAGATGCTCTATTGTTCGACGCTCCGGTGGAGACATATCCCCCGCCCGTTCAGTATGAAGTGGCAGGGGGTAGTATGTCTCCCTGGGGTCTCTCGTATGCTGGTGTCGGGTTAGAACCTCCGACTCAGCGACGTGATGCCCTGCTATCGTCCACATCGGAATGTGGCTCTGCAAGGGGTCTGAGGGATGCGAGCTCGGTGGGCGAAGGTGCGCATGGGGAACTACGTGCCTTGTTCCCCGAGCTCATGGCGGCGGCGGCAGTCGCAAACGCCGTGCCGCTACCGCAGCCACTGCCTGCTCCTGTCCCTGATGACCTCATAGGTCACTTATGGCAACGTCGTCCTGTGAGAGAGACGGGCGCTGTCTGCCCATTTTTCCCCTCAATGGAGGCCTACGTCCGTCAGGGACAGGTGGTCTCCCACATCACGGGCCTCACCCCTGCCTACGTGCCAGTCACGAGGGTGGTGGGTCTGGTAGAGGGTATGAAGGATGGGGTGCCTCGGCTTGATAGGCCGATGGCGTCTCTCCTTTGTCCCGAAGTGGTGTGGGAGCCTGTGCGGAAGCCGGTTCCCCACGGGAAATCGGCGAGGCGGTTGGCTCTCTGGAGTGACCAGTCATTCATCGCTGGAACCCAATCCCTGGCTGCGACATCCAACATCGCACAGCTGGCGAGGTTCATGTCGGGGATGATGACGGGCGGTGCGGTGCTGACGGAGGAACAACGTGTTCAGCACGCCCAGGCGGCCGGTATCCTGCACCTGATTCAGCTGCAGGCCATCGCCGCCGGGAAGGTACACGCCCTGGCCACTCTATCCCAGCGCCACCTTTGGCTGGAGCAGGCGCGAGTGCCGGACGTGAAGAGGTTCCCACTTCTGACGGCACCCCTCTCCGATGCTGGGCTCTTCGGGTCGGCGTTGCAACTGATGACTGCAACCTGCAGGGAGATGCAGGAGGAGCGTTCCGTGCTCCAACCGCATTTCCCCCCGCCCGAGGTCGCCGGTGAAGTCAGGCGGAGGGCTCGTCGTCGGGGATCCGCGGCTGAAGCCGCCGCAGCTACCACCGCCGCTGCTGACCCTTCGGCGAAGAAGGCCAGGAGGAGAGAGGGCGCCGCCGCTGCAGCCGGCCCATCCACGCTCGGAGGTGACGGTAGGGATCGTCGAGGCCAGGCAGCCCCTTACCGTCCCTCCGGGGCTCAAGCTCCACGGGGTGGCAAGCCACGAGCGGCTCGTGGCAGGCGCCGCTAGGAGTGACTTTTTCCCTTATTGTTTTCCCCCATTCCCTTCCCCGGCCATCATATAATTTGTCCAAATAAAACAAAAGACTGTATTTTGTTACAAACTGTGTGTTTATTCACTACATATGATGGGGATACGATGTGTTTACCTTCGCTAGTGTGGGTTGATAAGGGGGCTAGACTTTTAGTCTTTGTTGGTCGCTACACGTTCATGTGTGCTTAGCAAGGCCTGTGGCTAACACTCGGTCGAAAGAGTTTTTTTTTCTTCCTCGGCCTGAAGACTTATGTTCTTCATATAAAGGTAGAGGTTAGTTGTGTGTTCTGTTGCTTAAAACGGTGATATTGAGCCACAACACTGTTGTGTTGGTCTACAGAAGCGCTCGTGTGTGTAATGGTACCACGGTCTTTTAGACCGCGCTCTCTCTGTCATACCTCTGTGTTCTTTAACATAAAACACGGGTGTCGTGTTCACATATAAACCTTGGCCTTGTTATAAACCCTGTGCACAGACTTGTCTGTGGCTAGCGTGCGTTAGGGCAGCTTATCCTTTATTAGCTGTTCGTTAGCATGCTGGCTACTTAGGTATCATGGCTTTGTTGTTATCGTATTCAAGGGTCGGGTTTGTGAGGGGGTAAACGTATAAACCCCTCCTTCCCTCTTCTGATTGGTCAGGGGGTTTGACCCTCTTTTCATTCGGTCCGGCCACGCTGATAGGCCAGCTAGGCCCGGGGGGGGGGGGGGGGTTCCCTGACTCCGCACCTATCACGGGCAGTTGAGTCATGGGATTCCCCCCGTCATAGAATACGTCACTGGGCACGTTTCTATTGGACGATGGCTTCCGTGAGTCTCTGTTGTTGTCAAGTTGTCGTGGCAGAGCGTAGGAACTGGTGTTCTACTACGCTCGATATAATGTGTAACTTGAGCCTTTTGGTCACATGGCTCTATGTTACGTTGACTTTTCGATTTGCGACTCACGTGGGAAGTCTCTCTGAGGATTCCCGTCTCCCTTTTTTGGTGGCGTTGACGGGGTGAAAAAGTGAAAAGATTTTTTCCCTCAGCCGCGTCGTATGGGATTCATGTCAGTCTGTTTTTTCTCTTTTATGCAAAAGAGGAAACGAAGCACGACGGCTTCTTGTCGTTCTCCCAGGCGACTTGGAGGAACAATGTCTGGTGTCTTTGACTATCCATTGATGTGTTTGGGTCTCGACGTGTATATAGTGCTGGCCCTGGGTGCTTCTCATGGGGATCACGCATGGGTCTGCGCGCCCTGGTTGCTCATCATTAAAACAGCGTTTTTGTGGGGCGACTGGGATGGAGCCTGTCTCTTCCGAGTGCCAGTGTTGTCTCTACGAATTCTCGTTCATATCTGGGGGATGTTAACGGAATAGATCAAAACTTAGGTAGAGGGGTCTCACGCCCTTGGGGTGGGCCACTGAGCGCGGTACATGAGGGACCGTCTGGGTGGCGCCCTCTATATTGTTTTAGATCGACACGCGTATCTACCCCCCTCCTAGTGTTGTGGATGTCGGCGTGATTAGGGCACGGGACTGGTTCTGGTCGCGCCGGTCCAGATCAGTTAACCCGTTGTCCGCCGGGGACGCAGATCTGCTGTTCTGGTACCCTGAGGGACTTGTGCTTTTTTCAGGGGGAAAAATGCCGGGTCGGCCCGGGTGTCACAGGGTCTTTGACGTTATGGAGATGTTCGTGGTTGTGTTACTGCGTGTTCCCCTCACTGTAAGGCTGAGGGGGCCTGGGCCCTCATTCATCAACGTGACGTAGAAAATGTTCTATTTCCACACGTAAGCACAGAATTTAGAATGTGTGTACGCACAGAAATATTGGGATTTATCAACCGTGCGTACACAGGTCCTATGCCCCTCCGTGTTGATAAATACCTCTTTGTTCTACCGTCAATGCTCGTGCATGATTATCCATATATGGTAATGAAACACCCCCCTTGGGATGTGAAATAATGGACTGACCCGAGCGGAACTCTGAGAAACTCCACGGGAGATTGTTCACTGAGGCGCTGCCGAACCAAGAAGACACAACGCGTGTTATGGGATAAATAAAAGGCGGATTGATGTCAGATATCAACGGCTCCCTAAGACCATTGCTGCAATTCTGCCTGGACAGCTCAAAACACTAATAAAGACCGTGCTGGAATATGACTGCCTTTTCCCGTTTTGTTTGATTAATACCCAGGGATTAAAGTTCTCCTCAATTTTATTCCAAATCGCGACGGATTTTCCGTCAATTTTCTACCTGCTGCATATGATTTCTAGAGGCATACAATCTATTTTGATGTCAGTATTGGGTAGCCTATATAAACAATAATACGAGAGCATATACAAGAACAATGAATCTCACTGCCATGTATGATGTAGCCTATACACACCATGTGTAGCCTGCCTATATGTGATCAATACAAACTTGAACTTGAATTCCATCATGTCTGTGTGCGGGTCACTGCGGGAACTCACAAGGCTGTTGTCACAATGTAAATAAGAACGTGCACTGAAAAGTATGTAGTTGGTTGATTATTTGTATGACAGTCAGTAAACCCTTGCAAAAAGTATCCGTTTTATTTAATGAATTGAAAACATGCAGCATGCCTTTCCTCCCGGCATGCAGCAACAACATGTATCAGGCAAATGCGCATCGCAACATTGACTGAGTGGAATCCCTTTCTATTCACATAACTGCATTTGTGATGGAGCTTTGACAGCTACAGTAACAGTCTATTGCTCGATCCATCTCCAATATCACGATGGACCGTGCCGGTGGCAAAGACCCGAGGGTGGAGAGGACTTGAATGAATTCCATCATCATATTTATATGTTGTGTCTGTCCACTATGTTTGTTACTTTGTTATTCCCCCCCCCCCCTATCTATGTAAAGCGACCTTGGGTCTCTTGAAAGGCGCTATATAAAATGAAGCTATTATTATTATTATTATTATTATTATTATTATTATTATTATTATTATTATTGTTATTATTATTATTATTATCACATCTGTGCGGGAGCTCACAAATAGACTGTTAGTCTCAGTGAAGTTTCAACGGAGGTCATCTATTCTAACCAACAAATTGAAGTAGAAAGCATTTCGTGACCAATCTTATTTGGAAACATGACACACAAAATAATTAGCTTTTTATTTGAAACAATATTTAATCGCGTTTGGAGGTTGGTGTTCTGCGTCTGCCCCCCGTGCCAAACAAGCAGGCCAACCTCTTGTTCGCGTGTGAGCCCGTTATAATTACACTACTGTCGCTATTTTACAATGAACTATAATGAATTACGGGTCATACAGAAGTTGAACACGCCAGTGTTGAAACTAATGCACGGAAGCTTATTTCCGCGTTGAAACTAATGCATGAACTGAGCAGCGCATATGCCGTAGTAACGATATTCTACCACTGGGCGTCAGCTAAGCATGCTCAGAGCTGTGCGTACACATAAGCACAAAGTCAAGTTCAAGTTGAAATTGATGAATCCCACACTTTGCTTAGAAATGGTCGTACGCACAGGTTAAGCACATATCTGTGCGTAAGTCACGTTGATGAATGAGGGCCCTGGTCTCTCCATTCTTTTCGCCCCTCTCTTCTCCTGTCAGGGCTGGGAGGGGGCTGTTGAGGTGGTTCTTATAGAACTCCTCTGGCGTCCCTGTGTACGTCCCGGTCCGCCGGGCCCGGTCCGAAATTGTTTCGTCTACCCGTAGGCCTGGGATAACCCCTTTTTGAAAACTAAAACACTTGTACTGCGGTATAGCCAGTGTATACCCGCAGGTGTGTTTTTGGAGTTTTTTCCTGAGGGGTTATGGAACAACCACCTCATGTTTGGACCAAGGGGGTGGTTGATTCCCTGGTGTGTTGGAGTGGAGTCAACTCCCGGGTTATCCGGTTGAGTGTGCCCCTGCACGTTCATGACGTCTGCCAATCGTGTCAGCCTTCTCTGCCTCGGCCCCTCTAGAGCGTCGGGGATTTTTTGGTGGAGGCTTTGGCATGGTGCTCAACAATGCCAGCATACGCCCCTTCCGCCGGGGTGCTGTTTTCAGTTGACCCCTTTGGCGCCTGTCTCGTCCGCAGTGCTCCAGGCTCGGGTCAAGTGCCTGCTGCCTGGATTGAGGGATCGGCCTCTTTTGGAGGTCGTCTCCTCGGTGCGCTGCCTGCTCCCGCTGTAGGTGTAGCCTCTTGTGTGCTTCGAGTTACAGCCATACTGACTGCCTGAGTATGTCAGGGTCAGTGAGCCAGGTGGCGTGCTATTGGGGGGAAGGGCCTGCTCTTGGATGAGCCCTGTCCGAATACGCTGGCGATGTGGGGGGCGGTGTCACTAGTGACCGCCTGGTGAGGTCTCGATGCTGTGGCATCGTTGGCCTCTCCGGGCCCCCTTTTCCGGGGGGGATCCAGTCCTTTTTTGGTCTGGGTCCTCCTTCGCGCTCTGCTGCTACGGCCTTGCCACGGGGTTGAGTTTGCTCTTGACCCCGTGATTTGGGGGTGGTCCCGAGGTTGTTCCTTCCGTTCGTTCCCTGGTGGCATGCGGGTTGTGCGTGTGCGTAGGCGTGGGGTCAAGCCACAGTCTGCTCACCCTGTGCGTTAAGTTGCTCGAGTTCCTCTTCGCACAGTCGGATCCGTCTCCCTCCCGTCCTCCAATAGGGAGGGTGCCCTCCAATGGGGGGTTCTGGGGGGCTCGGTCCTCCCCGGTTCTGATGGTTGTGGGGGGCCTCAGTGGGGTACATTTGTCGAGCTTCAGCTCCCGCTCAGCTTCTGTGGTGCAATTGACGCTGAGCGGAAGCTGCTACGATATAGAACAGTAGGTTATGAATATAACTATGTTCTATGAGTAGTAGTGACGCTCAGCGTCTGGACGCCACTGCGGCCCTTGATCTTGCCTTGTGGTGAAAGATTGAGAAGGAGGTGAGTGTGTGGCCACACCCCTGCTTATATAGGTGGCGGATGGGGTGTGGCCAGACAGGTGTTGGTAGATAAAGGTACATTTGTGGTTTTATTCAGTGCACATGTGCTGAAGCGAGATATGTGCAATTGACGCTGAGCGTCACTACTACTCATAGAACATGGTTATATTCATAACCTACTGTTTCTTTTTTTTTGATCCACTTTTTCTCCCATTTTCTATATTTTCTCCCATCCCAATTTCGTATCATCCAATTCAACCCTCCCCTGTCACGAACGCTGTTTCTTGCCTCCCACAAGCCGGCTGCAATGTGGACTAAGTCATACATAGCACAAGTCCCCTCCGGTACTTGAGGTAACAGCAGTCGCATCTTTTCACCTGCGCAGCTCGATCTCTCAGTGGCGAGGAGTAACGCGTGGGAGGCTCACGCTGCCCCCGACACTTCCTGATTCCACTGCGCAGGCGCACCAACCGACCTGTAGGAGTCGCTGTCCACAACGCCCGATCCCCACCCATCAGTTTCCCACCCCCTAATACGGCCAATATGTATTAGTACGGACGACCAGCTAAACTGAAAGCAAATGTGGAGCGCTGAGCTCGAACAGGCGAGCCCAGCGTCTCCAGATTTCATGGCGAGCGCCTTGCCCACTACGCCACGTAGCCGCCCCATAACCTACTGTTTCTATACATGTTTCTTTATTATATTGTGGACCCAGGAAGAGAGTAGCTTCTGCCATGTGTGGCAGCTAACAGGGATCTTGATAAACAACAATAAAAGAAGATAGTAGGCACTTGCCTATAGGCTAGCATACTGTAACAATGTAACCCACTCATTACTCTACTGAATCAGAATCAGAAAGGTCTTTATTGCCGAGTAGTTTACACATACAAGGAATTTGATTTTGTCGTTTGGTGCGACATTAATGGACAAACAATTAAGGTAGAATAAAATGAAATGGAATATAAACTAAATTAAAATAAAAGTACAATAGAATAGAATAGAATAATAAAATAGGCCAGGGCTGTACAATTTTGTATATACAACATTAGTATACACTAATTAGAATAAAAATAACAATACAGTGGGATGGAATATTTAACAGGGCTGTGCAATTGAGCATTAATGTGCAAAAAGTATAAACGAGTATGAAGAGTTTTGAGTGTATATACAAATATATAGTCCAGTAAGGGTCTGTTATTCTTTATGTTCAGCTGAGATGTAAGGACATATAAAATGAGTGAAGAAGGAACTATTCTCAGACACTCCCTCTTCACCACTTTCAAGTTCAAGTTCTTTATTTCACAACAATACAGGGGGCATTGCAGGTAATGAAATGCTTGTGTTTTGAGCTCAGACTCAACAGTGCACAATTAAGAAACATCAATGAATAAAATAATGGTAACAATGGGTAGTAGTAGTAACAAAGTAGTATATAACAAAATATAAAATGAGGTATGATAAAATAGTAAATTATTCACAGAAAGTGTATGTGCACGATAAGGTGCAGACTTCTACTGGATAAAGGATCCATCCGAGTATAAATGAGGGATACTGTACAAAGTATATTGAAAGAAGGTGTTTTAAGGTGTCTCCTGAGTTATTTAAGTAGTTAATGTCACATTACCCGTACTAAGGCTATTCATAAATTCTGAACAAGTCCATTTGCCAGCTGGCTACAAATAGGGATATGGGTAACTTACGGTGATATGGGTAACTTTAGAGACTACAGTGATTATTGGGACACGTTTGGCAGGAGATTTGATGTCCATGACTCCATGACCACTCGACGTGCTGAAATCTCCCCAGAAACAGTGGCTAAGGTGATCTCAGTATGGAGGACTGATGGAAAACAATGGGGGGTCAGCCCCCAAATCAGTCAGCCAGTCAGTCAGTTAGGGACATTCTCTATTGTAGGCCGGCCATCTAGGTTCTGCACGCTATAGGCCTACAGAGACTGAGGGCGGGATCCACAAAGGGTTTGCACGGCTTTTTCCGATATAGAGCTCTGAAACTCAGTTTGCTATCCACAGAGGACGTGCAACGGGTGAAATGAGGTGGTGAGCCTCGTCGAAAAATGCTCCCAATCCACAAAGCCCCCCGAGCAGTTAATGCTACGCGCCTACCGTCTTCACAGACATGGTGGTAACTGGTAACTAAGCACAAAGCCCTAAGCGCATCATGCCAGCGTCACAGGTGATCATGGCAGCAGTAATTGTTGCCAGACGCAGGCATCGTAATGCCAGGCGTGCCCGTGAAATAATATTTCAAAGGAGAATATCACTCTACTGGATGAAATCAAGGATGATATTGAGCCAGCCACCCAGAGATGCCATGCAATCGTATTTATTATTTAAATATTGTTATTTAACGTTGTCGGCTTTCCCAATATTGTTGGCGTTATTGATTGACTCCGGGGACCTCGCGCTGAAACGGGAGAGGCTTCTCTCTCTCTCTCGCGCTATCGGCTCTCGTTCTCTCTGCCTCTCTGCTCCACAAAGCTTTTCGTTTTTATCGTCTAGAGGAGGTAGCTGTGGTTGAAAGAGCATCATACTCCTCAACTGTGATGTCCATGTGTAGCCGGGCTCATATTGCCATCTCTGCGTTGTGTTACAGTTCGAGCCCTGTTAAGGGATTGCCCCGAGTGAGTCTCGAACCTGGGTCTCCCGCACCACGGGCGACATCGCAGACCACTATACCAAAAGGTGAATTCACGTGTCTGCGTGCCTTTTATGGGTGGATGAGTTTACTTGCAGTACCGCTACGTGCCACAGTCACTTCACAACACTTGAAGTCCATCGTGACTGTGGATATACTCACGGACCTCCGTTACACATGCACTTGTTCAAGACGCAAGGCACAACAGAAGAGCACCCGAGTTATGAACAACAAAAGAAACCTCTAGGCCTGAATGCTACAGAGAACCATGCTACGAGCTACGAGGAGTCATAAACAGTTGTTGGTTCTATGTGAAACTAATTCCAATCTAACTTGATCTAGGGCCTAAGCAAACACTCACACATCCTTGCAGGAAACAAATACCGTTCCCAGATGGCATCACTCCAGAGAACCACTATTGTTTCTCAGTTGCACCTTCTTTTAATTTTTTTCTAAGAGTGTATTTATCGAAAAATAGCAGCATCAACTGGAATATATTTAAAGGAACACGCCAACATTTGGGGAAATTAGCTTATCGTCTTCTCCAGAGAGAGACAAGAAGATAGATACCAGTTTCCTGGATGGAATCTAAAGCTATCTGGCTGCACGTTAGCCTAGCTTAGCACAATGAATGGAAGCGGACAGTGCCGGTTAGCCTTTGGGAGAGGGGATTATTGGACAATGCCTAAGCTAACCGGCACTGTCCGCTTCCATTCATTGTGCTAAGCTAGGCTAACGTGCAGCCAGATAGCTTTCTACTGAACGCACAGAAAGGAAACTGGTATCTATCTTCTTGTCTCTCTCTCTGGAGAAGACGGTAAGCTAATTTCCCAAAATGTTGGCGTGTTTCTTTAAAGCCACATAGTAGGATATGGAAGACAAGAATGAGAATGTGTATAATATATATATATTGCAGTGAAAACATTTCAGGATTTCCAAAATGCCAGCAGCACAACCTGAGCAACAGAGACAATGTATAGGGTAGAGGTGCGGTATGTTAAACGTATCCCTGGCCCAGAGGAAAGGCAGCGTCTGGTGTGTGTAAAAGCCCAGGTTAGACAGTGCAAGTGTAGGTGTGAGGACGTGTGTCTGAGTGTCTCAGCGGTGCGGGTCAGTCCTCCAGGACCGATGCAGACGGGGTTACAGAGCATGTCTTCCTGTAGAGGGTGGAACTTCCTCCTTGCCAATCAGCAAGAGGACACTTTTCAAGAGGGGTTAAATATACAAGCGCACGCACACACACGGCACGACATGGACTGGGCCGGCTTTAGGTTTGACTGGACCAGAGCTCGTGTGAATGCGCTTAATTTCTGTGGTGTATTTTAAAGCAAATCATATACTGCATAATGTTCTTATGGTGTAGTGTGTAGAGTGCTTTTCCTGTACATTTCTTTAGGTTATAAAGATAAATGTATGCAAAAGTCAGATTAAACCTGTTGCAGCATTGAGTTTTCCTGCTTACTGCCATATTGGGTGGATTGATTCTTCTCGGAACATCATCACACGTCTGTTTGTATAATTGCAACTGTCACCCAGCCTTTTAACTGTCATTTGACTGTTCTGCTTCATGTTTGCCCCTTTGTAATTTTGTTTTGGTTGTTTGGTGTGTTTTAATTATTCCCCTTACCTCTGTGATGTACAGTATGTACCATCTGTCTCTTAAAAAAAAAAAAAATGCAGTCCCCTTTCCCTGTTACCCTTCGAGGGGACCTGTTGTCCTCTCGCCAGGCCGTCACTGAAAATAAAAATGTGTTCTTAATCGACCTGCCTGGTTAAATAAAATAACTGATTCTTATTGCTTATATTAACCATGAATGATTCAAACTGTCTTACTCATTCAGGTTATTGTGGGGTTTTTAATTGTGGTCTACCACTTCCCATTATAATATTCAGGTTTACAATGAACGGTACTGTACAGCAAGCGGCTGTAATAGAGGAATTCTGTTACAATGCAAATCTCTTCACACCTGTGTTGCTACTTGTTGTGTGAATGTTATCTACTAGCGTGGTCTCAACTTAACCATCTCGCAGTCAATCAGACTCTCAAATGGACGAAAGTGTAACAAACCAACTAACTGGTTTACACCCGAACATACTGTAAGGGGTGGTATGGGCCACTGAAGGCGTGTTGTCATTTCCTTAAAATGTATGTCATTATAGTCATACAGGTGCCTCACAAATAATTCATAGTAAATCCCATGCTACTGTATAGATCGACTAAAAACACACTTCTTCAATCAATATCTGAAAAACGACTTTGTACCGTCTTTAACTATTATTCTTTGCTATTAAGAAATCAACCTTGCCTATCTATGCTAATATGTCTATACTACTATGTACTCAAGACTGTAGCACTCAAGTTCAACACTGTTTGTACCCTTCCTGCTGACTTGTACAGAACTTGTACTGTAAGTCTCTTTGGATAAAAGCCTCAGCTAAATCAAAATGTAAATATGGAAAGACATTGTTTCATTGTGCAGAAGAGGGACCATCGTTTGACCAATTCTGGGAAAGCTGGCATTGTATGCTTTATTTCAGCGATTCTCATCAAGACGCCACTGTTGGACAAGGACTAGTCGGTCAGGCTGAGACGACGCGGTAGATGGTATAGGAACTGGAAAGGGCCAAGGGATGACTCTGGAAGAGCGAAGGAGAGAGAAACATTCATGTCGAACGAGACGAGAAAAAGAGGAGGGGGTTTCAGGAGACCACCCCACCCCGTCCCCTCCTCCACTTACCCGGCCCCATGGGACCTGGCCCTTCTCTCGCCTCTCTCACCCAGACACAACACAATGGGGGCCGAGAGGGAGGGACACGGAGTCTGGGAGCAGCGGGGAGCGGACGTGCCCAAGACCCGGCTGGAGCCTCCACACACCAGCTCACGTACAAGGACGTATTTAAATAAGAGGGTAAATGCTTTGTAAAAGACATAATAATAATAATACTAATAATAATCTGAGACCAGGATACAATCTATTTGTTTTATTAGCTTTCACTGAATACTTTCACTGAATACTCTCACCAGCAGCCGAAGAGGACCTGACCAGGTGCGTCACCGTTCTTCACGTCGAAGGTCAGTCGTCTCTGCTCTCCTCCTCTTTGGTCATCAGGTTGATACTATCACAAGTTACAGTATATATGTAGATATGGAACTGTGGAATATTATGTAAAATATGGAGTCGTTGTAACTTGTGGTCCAGGAGCAGGTGACGTTAGTTTGTCGGGTGTGTGAGATGGTGAACGTTGAGTTCTATGTCGAGCCAAGCCTGCAGGGAGGAGAGGACACTGAGGCGACAGGGATGCTCAGGAAAGGGGAGGAGAGGACACTGAGGCGACAGGGATGCTCAGGAAAGGGGAGGAGAGGACACTGAGACGACAGGGATGCTCAGGAAGCGGGACACTGGGGACCAGAGCGGGACGGACAGGAAAGGGGAGGAGAGGACACACACGAATGCAATTGTGATCCAATTGGTTTAACATTATGATTAGTGCTGTCAGGCGATTAAAAAAATGTATCTAATTAATTACAGGATTTGTAATTAATTAATCTAATTAATCGCATTTTAATCGCATAACCATTTTAGGCCTGATATTTTATATTCTATAGTCATATTTCAAATTGCATGTGTCCGGATGGCAGAATTCAGTACTGTATCTACAAAACCTTCTGTTTAATCATCTTCCCTTTATTCATTTGCTTAGATTTTTCAGGTCTGGTCAATTTTAGCATGGTGTTATTCACAGTCAAAAAATAAATGTATATAAAGAATTGAATTGATATTCTCATTTGGTTCATTACAATTTACTCAAGCCTAGTAACAGACACCGTATTTCTGACACCATAGATCCATAGATGTCCCTAGAATCAGATACCAAGAACATGCAAATGGACCATTTAAAAAAAAAAAGTCTGTAAATGTGTATTCTACATTCTTATGGAATGAATGAGATTTATATAAAAAAAATAATTAATCTTTTTTTTATAATACATTTTGAGTACATTTTCATAACGCGATAATTTGCTGTGTAATTAATTAATCGAATTAACGCGATAAACTGACAGCCCTAATTATGATATGAACTCAGCTCAGTTAGCGATGGGGATGTGTGGATATCTACAGTATCTGACACCTGAGACCTTTGCACTGGAACTGCCACGAAGGCACTTTTACTTTGATGGCTTTCATCCAAGATAATGCCATCGCAGGTGCATCAGTATTTGGTAACATATTCATGTACTCCCAAATAGATGGGGGGGGGGGTCTTACTTGCTGGCTAAATACTTGCAAAAAGTTGTTCCTTTTCCTTTTCACTAGGTTCTAGGTTCACTACATTAACATACGTTTAGAAACATGTGCTGCTAAAAGCACTGTAAAATCCAAATTAATCATATATCTCTATAGGTAGTCCGTACCTCAGGTTAACAGGTTAGCTCTCTATAGGTAGTCCGTACCTCAGATTAACAGGTTAGCTCTCTATAGGTAGTTTGTACCTCAGATTAACAGGTTAGCTCTCTATAGGTAGTTTGTGCCTCAGATTAACAGGTTAGCTCTCTATAGGTAGCTTGTACAGTACCTCAGGTTAACAGGGTAGCTCTCTATAGGTATCTTGTACAGTACCTCAGGTTAACAGGGTAGCTCTCTATAGGTAGCTGGTACAGTACCTCAGGTTAACAGGTTACCTCTCTATAGGTATCTTGTACAGTACCTCAGGTTAACAGGGTAGCTCTCTATAGGTATCTTGTACAGTACCTCAGGTTAACAGGGTAGCTCTCTATAGGTAGCTTGTACAGTACCTCAGGTTAACAGGTCAGCTCTCTATAGGTAGCTTGTACAGTACCTCAGGTTAACAGGGTAGCTCTCTATAGGTAGCTTGTACAGTACCTCAGGTTAACAGGTCAGCTCTCTATAGGTAGCTTGTACAGTACCTCAGGTTAACAGGTTGGCTCTCTATAGGTAGCTTGTACAGTACCTCAGGTTAACAGGTTAGCTCTCTATAGGTAGCTTGTACAGTACCTCAGGTTAACAGGTTAGCTCTCTATAGGTAGTTGGTACAGTACCTCAGGTTAACAGGTCAGCTCTCTATAGGTAGCTGGTACAGTACCTCAGGTTAACAGGTTAGCTCTCTATAGGTAGCTTGTACAGTACCTCAGATTAACAGGTTAGCTCTCTATAGGTAGCTGGTACAGTACCTCAGGTTAACAGGTTGGCTCTCTATAGGTAGCTTGTACAGTACCTCAGGTTAACAGGTTAGCTCTCTATAGGTAGCTGGTACAGTACCTCAGGTTAACAGGTTGGCTCTCTATAGGTAGCTTGTACAGTACCTCAGATTAACAGGTTACCTCTCTATAGGTAGCTTGTACAGTACCTCAGGTTAACAGGTTGGCTCTGTGCGGGGGCTGCACAGACTTGACGGAGGATGCGGATGGGTGGAGATGTCCTGCCTCCCCTCTGGACTAGGACAGGATGTCAGGGAAAGGGGGGGAGGCTGGAGAGAGAGAGTTCCGCAGGGGGAGAGGATGAGACGGGGTGGGGGAGGGTTCGGTTGATTTAGGGTCCTGTCCCACAGAGGACCAACGCTCCTGAAGATAAGACAGGAAAAAGGAGTACAGTGGTCGTCCCAGAAACACTGCTGACCCATGACATTCTATTGAGGGAGGGGCTTCAGAAGGGAAGTGCTGGTCTTCCTTAAGCCGCCACATACTGTACATATACATGACATAGTAGGTTATGGAGTGGAGAGTATGAAAACACAACTCTATGTGAAATATGGCGTCGAGGACGACTCTGAACCTGATCTCCCCTAAAGTACAACATGTGGACAGTGGTTACATGGGCACTTCACCAAGAAAACAATGCCGATTTATCTTGCACATAATCTCACACACATCTCACAATTGTCGACGTTTCGTACACATTCACTTAGTTTGATATAGTTGGCGAGTCTGAATATGTCCCCCCTGGAGAACACTGCATCATTGTATTCGTCGCAGCTTAATGACATTATGTAGACGGAAAAACAATGCAATTCCTATTGCCATCGTTTGATCTCCATCATTTAATTGAGCTGTGATTAGCACAACACAAGGATTCACTGTCGTCCGATGACATCACCGGAGGGCATATTCAAACTCATTAACTCTGCCCCTTTAAGTTATCTCTCCATTTGATTTATAGCAAAATTAGTGAAGACTAACTGACTGTTTCAATTGACCTTATTGAATTGAATCTTAAACCCTGCCCTCTTTCTTGATCCTTGGGAACAGTTGTGATTGGAGGATTAAGAAAATGGTGAATGGCTGCATTCATGTAGCGCTTTTATCCAAACAATTTGTTTCTCACATTTTGCCCATTCACTCACACATTCACACACCGATGGCAGAGGCAACCATGCAAGGTGCCAACCTGCACATCGGGAGCATTTAGGGGTTAAGTGTCTTGCTCAAGGACACTTCGACACGCTGCCCGGGAGGAGTGGGTATCGAACCACAAACCTCCGGATTACCAGATGACTGCTCTACCTCATGAGCCACTGTCGCCCCCAGAAAAGAGGGCAGGGCTTGAGATAGGTCCATTGGCTTGTGTACTAATCAAAACTAAACTGTTCACACCATAACTTTATCATTATATATCATTATATATCATCTATATATCATTATTACATTATATCATTAAGTAATATAGACAGTGTACTTTATACTGTGTATCAGTACAGGTATGACGTGCCTGCGGTCACTTCAGATGTGTCGCTACATGGGGCCATTTGTGTGACATCATGCTGTGAGCTTTAACCCCCTCCTCCATTGTCTTCTGCTCTGATCGCCAGCCTACGTGATTGGCCACCGCTGTGTGGGGTCGGGGGTTGCATTACGGCAAAGATTTAATCTGGTTGAACTTTCTTGCCACACGCAGCTTGTGTTTTTCTTCTTTTTTTCTTTGGCAAACCCGTGCAGTAACCACTGCCAGAGCCTAGACACAGTCCGTCCAGCCAGAGGATGTTCCTGCATCGTTGGATCTGAAGTAGGCTGAATGCAGGTCATCATAGCTAAGATAAGATAAGATACAATAAGATAAGATAAGATATTCCTTTATTGATCCCCTTGGGGAAATTCGGGAACGCATGCTGCTGATATACAGTACAAAGTACCAACTCCAATGTGATATTGCATTTATACAAAAGTATTACTACAATGCTTATCAAGACATTAGCTGGGACATTAAATAATGATATCGAATTTCGAATTTGGGTCATCAAGAAATATCGTTTTTGAAATGGTCACATGTTGCTAGGCATGTTGCTTTTTTTTTCTTTTTTTTTCTGGTACTTTATTTAAAAAGATTAATAAAAAAATGTAAGCAAAAAGATAAGATATATACATGCATATATATACAGTATATACACCACAAACCACAACCCCCCTCCCATCCACCCAAATAGACCAGTTATCTTTTATGCAGCAGTAGTAGGGTAGATCAGAACTATAGTAGGCACTAGGCAGTAGCAGTTTTGATTGATTGATTGAACATTTTATTAACAGATTGCAGAATGGGTATAATACAGTACGGCTCAATACACACTTGTTAAGGGATGGATGAATGAATGAATGAATGAATGAATGAATGAATGAACGAATGAACGAATGAATGAAAACTTTATTTAACATATTGCAGAATGGGTACAATACAGTACGGCTCAATACACACAATTGTTAAGGGGCTGCAGACCAGAGAAAGACGTTTGTCTTGTTTACATCAGGGTCCCCCATTTTCAATTAATCATAACATTTATGACATACACGACATACAAATATACAGTACTGTTTATTTACAGAGTTTCTAAAAGAGAATATATACATTTGAGGGGGAAGAACATTGGAGGGGGTTAGGGGGGGGGGGGGGGGGGGGGGGTTTGGAAATTTACCGGGGCCAGTTTTGAATTGCAGCCTCCCGTAGGTGCTCTTTGAGAACAGTTTTGAAGGTGGGTAGGGATTCACATTATTTTACGGCTGTGGGTAGGGCGTTCCACATTGTTGTGGCATAATTGCGAAACGTGTTTAGTCCCTTGTTTGAGCCGAATCTGGGTTGAACATGATTTGTGGAACTCCCTCAGTAGGGTAGGGTATAGGTATAGGGTAGCAGTAGGGTAGATTAGAACTATAGACAGCGGGGAGATCAGAACTATAGTAGTCAGTAGTAGGGGAGATATTAACTAGGCAGCAGCAGTAGTAGATAAGAAATAGGAAGATGTGAACCGATGTGCATTGCTTTTCTTGGGAGGGGGGGGGGATACTTGCATTGTGCTCAACAGCATTGAAATAGACTGCAGAAAGAGAAATAAAGACTATAAAGATTATTTTACAGTGTTTTCATGTCTTGCCACTTTCAGTATAACATTAACCTTTTTATAGACCAAATAATATTGATATGGGTAAATATGTTGTTTTAATATCAGAAAATGTATTATTGTTTATCAACCAACGTTTTCACATCACTGCATCCCTTGGTTACAGAACAATGTACACTTGACTAATGTATACGAATGTACACTAATGTACAGTCCTGTTGGCAAAGTTTAACATCCAGCAACATTTGTTTTGTGTTTTTGTGCAGCATCAAGTCTTCAACAACATGTCTCCTTGAATGCTGACCGTTTCTGTGGGTTGAATCCAGAGGTAACATTTCAGTCATTAACTGAATCATGAAGATACATTTACAGTAAAGTTATCTATGAAAACCCTGAGGACATTTGTTGTTATGATGAATTGAAAATGCTTATGATGAATTGAAAATGGGGGACCCTGATGTAAACAAGACAAAAGTCTTTCTCTGGTCTGCATCCCCTTAACAATTGTATGTATTGAGCTGTACTGTACCCATTCTGCAATCTGTTAATACACTTTTCAATCAATCAATCAAACTTATTTCTTATGTTTTTTCTTTCCAAAACTGCCCATGTTGAAAATGCACTCAAAAGTAGTAGTTTGCTAGTTTATTTGTGCATCGTAACTAAGAACATTATAGCAACATTTGATATGTGTGCATGTTGTGTAAGGAGTCAATTATGGCATTGTATTCTACCGTAGATCATATGTATCTTTTCTTGTAGCTATTAAACAGTTTATTTATTCAAATGTATGTCCTCTGATTTATCTTGTGTTAATTTGCAGACTAAAAGGCCTGTTTATGATTGCGATTTGACATTGTAAGAACCTACTCTGCAAAACTGACTCTTTATACAATCTACAGTATTTTTGTATGTACCGGTACTTATGTTATGGTATGTCTTAATAGGTTGTTTTTCATTTATTGATTTATTCATTATATAATTATTTATTTTACAATATGATATTGCAATTAATACTTTTGATGACATGACGATGTTGGACGCAATGACAATAAAGTATAATCTCAAGTCTTCTTGTCATAATTTCTTCTTCTTTGTGTGTGTAGTGTGTGAAGTTTGATAAGAAAAATGGTCCATCTCTGTCACCGAACCCAGGGTGTTTACTGTTTACATGTCCCGCCGGTGAGTGTTTAGCCAGTCGTACTTGAACATCTGCGATGTGCTCTGGCATTTCCGAGAGAGAGGAGCGTTTCCACGTCGGTGACCAGCAGCACTGAGGGCTGCTTTACTATGAATCCTCCAAAACAATTGAATAGGAGGAAGCCCTGCTCACTGACTCTTTCCTCCCCAGAAGGCGCACTTCCCTCCAACGCTCCTACTCTGCTCATCTGAACCTAGGAGACGCTTGAACCTGTACCAAAGTAAAATGGATACTTTGTTTTTTGTTATATTTATTCTTCTACGATTCTCCTCCACAAGTGAGTACTACTACTGGTGCTATGGGGATATTTGATTTGCTTAACAGCGGAGGGGGTATTTTGAATGAGGCACGTTCATATTGAAAGAAGTTAAGCCAGTGACGGAAACTTGAAGTGTCAACCCTTATCTTTATGCAGGGAAGGGTCATGCAAACAATTTTTGATTCTGATAAAACGTTGCTTAATGTTACGTGGCCTTACAGGTGTGGGTTATGAAAATGGTTAGACTCAAAACACGTCCTCATGTACTCCTCGTGTTGTTTTAACCTCATTTCTGCCTCGCTGTGTGATTCTCCCTTTCAACTGATGTGTCCTCGGTAACATTGAGTCCATCTCTACACTACAAACATATTCAAACCTATAACTTTATGATAAATGAAATGAAAATGAATGTAGTATTTCTTCGATAATAGGTCTTTCATCAGGAGGCTACCTTGATATGCTGGGGACAAGGGCAATGTTTGTAATAACTGTGGCCAAAGTAAAGTGGCAGTTTTTAACATTCTTTAATGAGGTTTTATCACAAAAATATTTATTATTCGTCCCTTCAAAATATTTCTTTAGGTCCTGTATGGGCTTGCTTTACATTTTGATATTGGGTTTGTTAGAGAATAACATTGGATAGCATACTATGTTATGCAATGTATTTTAGAAACAGAATGTGCTTTTGTAAACACAATATGGAATATGAACAGTTCTTAAAGCGTTGTCCACCTTCATTGACGGGGGGGGGGGGGTTTGTCTCTTTCCAGGGGGGTTCCTTATGGTGCAAACACCAAAGAAACTGTGCGTGTCGACCCACAAGATGACCGTCATCCTTGGACAGTGCGACGTCACGAACCCTATTCAGCAATGGGAATGGACTAGTGACATGAAGTTGCGCCACACGCAATCCTCCAGATGTCTCTGGGCCAACCCAAGCGGTGACATTCCCCGGCACGCGCGCCTGGTCACGCTCGAGGAGTGCCCGGGCGCACCTGCTTGGCAATGCTACGACGCCAGGGGGACTTTCGGTTTGGCGACGAGTCCCATGTATCTGAAGAAGCAAGGCGAGCGCCTCGTGATCCGAGGAGATCCGAGGTATTCTAATTGGACCAAGTACGACGTCGACTCCGGAGGGAGATACGTGACAACGTTTTTATGTCCAAGTAAAGGTGAGCAGCAGGTGGAGTCGTGGTTGGTTCCCCGAAAGTCGTGACTTTGTGGCAAGGGTAAACAGGCCCTTTCTACCTCACTTAGTACTTTTTTTTAACAATACAATTTATACTTGTGACTTGTTTTGTCTCCCTAAATGTTTACTGTGAGCGATTTGTAGTGCCAAATTTCCCTCGGGATGAATCAAGTATTTCTTTTTTTTTTTATCCACTTTTTCTCCCATTTTTCCATATTTTCTCCCATCCCAATTTCGTATCATCCAATTCAACCCTCCCCTGTCACGAACGCTGTTTCTTGCCTCCCACAAGCCGGCTGCAATGTGGACTAAGTCATACATAGCACAAGTCCCCTCCGGTACTTGAGGTAACAGCAGTCGCATCTTTTCACCTGCGCAGCTCGATCTCTCAGTGGCGAGGAGTAACTCGTGGGAGGCTCACGCTGCCCCCGACACTTCCTGATTCTACTGCGCAGGCGCACCAACCGACTTGTAGGAGTCGCTTGTTCACAACGTTCGATCCCCACCCTTCAGTTTTCCCTCCCCGTAATACGGCCAATGTGTATTACTGCGGACGACCAGCCAAACTGAAAAACAATGTGGAGAGCTGGATTCGAACACGCGAATCCTAGCGTCTCCACACTGGTGGCGAGTGCCTTGCCCACTACACCACCTAGCCGCCCTTTGAATCAAGTATTTCTATTCTATTCTACATAATATTGATAAGAAACATATTCATGTGATCAATAGGCTTACGTCACTCGGTTCACCCTGTGATAAATCCATTACTTATGACGGGCTGTTAGCGTGACAGCGAACGAGTCTAAATTGCAGTGTTGTGCTCGTCCACTGCGGTCAGGCCTTGGCAGAGGATGACACCAGTCACTCTGACTTCCCTGCACATTGTTGTCAGTGTTCTATCGGCCCACTCGCTCAGGCAGGAAAGACGTCAGCAGTGTTCTTCCTGTCAATGTCGGTCACAAAGGGGACCGATAGAAGCCCCTCCATGGCCAACAATATGCCAAAAGGTGTTGATACTCTGCGGCCAAGCACACACAAGGCTAAGGCTCGTCTCAGACAGACGTGTCCCTTTTCACGGTAGCAGGAAATCCTTACATCTATCAGGATCTCTCTCTCTCTCTCTCTGACATGGTCAAGAATTTCATGTTCTGATTACAAAGACAATGGGGTTGTGACTCTCGGATCATATATTGTGTCCCGTAAATTGAGAAATCTACTATGTGTGAGCAGTCTTTAGACTAAACCTTTTAGAAGTCCTGTAATGCTAACCTCAAAAACATTTTCTGATTTTATACTTAAGAATGTCTACTCTCTTTGAAACATGTTATTAACGATTGTCCAGAATAACATGACAAACTGTCAATTATGACGCTGGTTGTGAAAATCCTTTCAAATTGACAAAACTGATGAAACAATCTATGCCTTGAATGTCTTATATTGATTTCATATCTTTCCATATGAATTCACTATTCCTTCTACTGAGTCATCCATGTATATTTCTCCTTGTTTTCTAGAATCAACCCCCGTCTCAACGACAATGTATTCCTCCACACATAAGCCCCTGATGAGATTCAATGCTGATTTCACCAGCACAGCCCAGGCGATGAAAACACCTACCGTCATTATGGACAACACGCAGTGGTCAAATACAATCAAGACCCACAGGACTTCAAGGCAAGTTCCGACATCAAGACTCTCTAGTACAACTCCTAATAAGATCGCGACCTACGAAAATGAGATTATCAAGACTCGGACCAGAAGAACGGCAACGGTGGATTTCAGTGAGGAAGACACATCCTCCACTTCAATCACAGAGTTGTCGGCTCTGAACAACAGCCGCGCGGAGTCTTCCAGTACAGCTTCGCTAACCACCGACTTATCCACAGACGTATCAGCGAGTGGTTCGTCCAGAAACACCCTGGAGCCAGGGACCGAGGCCGAGACACCCTCGGAGGGCCGAGACATTCCCGCCTCCTCTCATGTAGATAAGCAGGTGTCAAATGCAGCCACCACTTGGACTGTGGTTTCCTCTACAGTTTCCCCCGTGCCCAACACAAGTGGCGAGACAGATTCAGCGATTAACTCTGAAGTCACGTCTATGACTTCTGACAGTGAAGTCACAGATACTGAAGGTTTATCGTCTCCCATTGGTGTTTCCAATACGAAGCCAAACTCTGTCATCACGCATACCGCACATATGACAACTGACAATAGGATCTCATCGAGAATGACTTATGTTCCAAACACAAGTACCACAACTGCTGGTCCCTCCGCAACTTCTCGCGTTCCTTCGACAATAGAGATAACGGATGAATCGACAGAGGAGAAAGGCCTTCAAACATCTCAAGCCACACCTGCAGCCAGTACAACTTTAAGCACAGCTACTGAGACCCGACCCACATCTCCATCAAGTCCCACAATTCCCTATCATCCAACAACCTTTTCAGCAGATCCAACCACATCCACCCCAAAGGCCACCACCACAACTTCAACAGGCCCACCCACCACGCCAGAAACCACACCCACTACCACCAAATCTACTACTACCCTACGTATTACTACCACACCCACTACCACCAACCCTACTACTACCCTGCCTATTACAACCACACCTACTACCACCACGTCAACAGTCCCACGCACCATACCAAAGAACAGACGCTCTACCACCACAACTTCAACAGGCCCACCCACCACGCCAGAAACCACACCCACTACCACCAAATCTACTACTACCTTACGTATTACTACCACACCCACTACCACCACAACCATGTCAACAGTCCCGCGCACCATACCAAAAAATAGACGCTCTACCACCACAACCTCAACAGGCGCACCCACAACTCCAGAAAACACACCCACCATCACCACAACCACACCCACTACCACCAACCCTACTACTACCCTGCTTATTACAACCACACCTACTACCACCACGTCAACAGTCCCACGCACCATACCAAAGAACAGACGCTCTACCACCACAACTTCAACAGGCCCACCCACCACGCCAGAAACCACACCCACTACCACCAAATCTACTACTACCTTACGTATTACTACCACGCCCACCAACCCTACTACTACCCTGCTTATTACAACCACACCTACTACCACCACAACCATGTCAACAGTCCCGCGCACCATACCAAAAAATAGACGCTCTACCACCACAACCTCAACAGGCCCACCCACAACTCCAGAAAACACACCCACCATCACCACAACTACCACACCCACTACCACCATACCTACTACTACCACACCCATGACTACCCTACCAACTACCACCACACCCGCTACTACCCTACCTACTACTACCACACCCATGACTACCCTACCAACTACTACCACTACTACCCTACCCACTACTACCACACCCACTACTACCCTACCTACTACTACCACACCCATGACTACCCTACCAACTACCACCACACCCGCTACTACCCTACCCACTACCACCACACTCACTATTACCCTACCCACTACCACCACTACTACCCTACCCACTACCACCACACTCACTATTACCCTACCCACTACCACCACTACTACCCTACCCACTACCACCACACTCACTATTACCCTACCCACTACCACCACTACTACCCTACCTACTACTACCACACCCACTACTACCCTACCTACTACTACCATGCCCACTACCACTACACCCACTACCACCCTACCTACTACTACCACACCCACAACTACTCTACCTACTACTACCACCCTACCTACTACCACTACACCCACTACCACCCTACCTACCACTACACCCACTACCACCCTACCTACCACTACACCCACTACCACCCTACCTACTACCACTACACCCACTACCACCCTACCTACCACTACACCCACTACCACCCTACCTACCACTACACCCACTACCACCCTACCTACCACTACACCCACTACCACCCTACCTACCACTACATCCACTACCACCCTACCTACCACTACATCCACTACCACCATACCTACCACTACACCCACTACCACCCTACCTACCACTACACCCACTACCACCCTACCTACCACTACACCCACTACCACTCTACCTACTACTACACCCACTACTACCCTACCTACTACCACCACACCCAGTACAACTACAACCACAGCCCCCCCCACAACCGTTAAGCCAACGACTACATCTCCAGCTACAACCACAGAAGTTACCACCACCCAACAAGTAAGTAACAACGTCACTTTTTTTTTGGTATTTTTATCAACATATTTAAAAACAAAACAAGCCTAGTTGCCACAATTGAGGCAACATTTATATAATGCTGAGCTCCCTTTAGTTCAAGTTCTTTAATAGTTGTCATACAGAAGTACAGAATACTTTCATACAAAATGCTTCATTACTGTTACGCTCCAGAGACTGTGCTAGACAAGATAGTATCAAATAACATAATAACATAATATAGCATGAATTTAGAAGAAGAAAAATGAGGTCACAGTGTTCGGTATAGACATATGTACAATGTTCTGAGTTACCATATAATATACAATACACAATACTATGCAGTGTACTAATGTACAGTACTATCTAGTGCAAAGCAGAAATGGGATGAGGTACAATTTACAGTAAGGTGTACGGGTTGTAGTGCAATCCTTCATCCATAAATATAAAGTGTGGGGAGTGGGTGCTACAGTGTGTTTGTTTAAAGTGGGTGTGTGCTATAAAGTGTGTGGAGTGGGTGCTACAGTGTGTTTGTTTAAAGTGAGTGTGTGCGTGTGGATGTGTGTGCTATGTGCGTTTGGTGGTTGTTGTTGTGTAGTGTTCATTCATTGTTCGTTTAGCAGCCTGATGGCCTGGGGATAGAAGCTTCTTCTGAGTCTTTCTGTGCTCGCCTTGAGACTCCGGTATCGCTTGCCTGACCGCAGCAGTTCAAAGAGGCAGTTGTTCGGGTGACTGGAGTCTTTAATGATTCTCTTAGCCTTGCCCGTGCAACGCTTGTTGTAAATGTTCTGGAGGGTGGGGAGCCCCCCTCCAATTGTGCGTTCGGCTGAACGTGTCACTCTTTGTAGTCTGCTTCGGTCTTGTGCAGTGCTATTCCCAAACCAGGAGGTGATGTTGCCGGTCAAGATGCTCTCTATTGTACATGAGTAGAAGTTCTTAAGGATCTTCTGGCTGACTTGGAACTTCCTTAGGCGCCTGAGGAAGTAGAGGCGTTGTCGTGCCTTCTTCACAACACTGTCAATGTGTGTGGTCCATGTCAAGTCCTCGGATATGTAGGCTCCGAGGTACTTAAAGCTGTTGACTCTCTCAACCGGTGCCCCGTCGATGCTGAGGGGGCTGTAGTCCTTGACCCCCGACCTCCTGAAGTCCACAATCATCTCCTTTGTTTTGCTGACGTTCAGGGAGAGGCTGTTTTCCTGGCACCATCCCGCCAGGACCTTGACCTCTTCCAGGTAGGCCCTCTCGTCGTTGGCAGAGATCAGGCCCACCACCACTGTGTCGTCAGCAAATTTGATGATTGTATTGCTACTCCGCTGAGCCACACAGTCGTGTGTGTACAGGGAGTAGAGGAGGGGACTCAGAACACAGCCCTGGGGGGCCCCTATGTTGAGGGTGATGGATGAGGAGGTGCAGTTGCCTGCTCTCACCACCTGGGGTCTGCCAGTCAGGAAGTCCAAGACCCACTGGCAGAGGTCATAGCCCAAGCCCAGGTCCCTGAGTTTTAGACTTTTATTTTCATGTAGTGGGAAAGAAATCAACAATGAAAATGTTTATATTCACATACATTCTCCAATAATGTGTGACTATAAGAACACAGTGATAAAAACATGGGCAATGTAAATATCCTAGTCAAACGATATGTTACTTTGGTTTAAGGTCATAATAGCAATGTTGCAAATAAGAAACATGCAAATAATGAATATTACAAATTAGTTTTAGTCAAATGATTGGAGGATTGTTTGGACACCATCATTTGTAAAAGCATTTCCATTGGAGCTTTCACAAGTTTCACAAGTGGAATTGATTGATTGATTGATTGATTGAAAACTTTATTAACAGATTGCAGAATGGGTACAATACAGTACGGCTCAATACACACAATTGTTAAGGGGATGCAGACCAGAGAAAGACTTTCGTCTTGTTTACATCAGGGTCCCCCATTTTCAATTCATAATGACATTAATGACATACGCAACATACAGATATATATCTTCACATTTCTGACATACATGACATACAGGTATACAGTACTGTTACATTTGTGACATACAAGATATGCAAATATACAGTAGTACTGTTATCCTAACAGAAAATCCTAACAGAAAATATATACATACGAGGGGGAGGAAACTGTACATTAGGAGGGGGTGGGTGGGAGGGTGGGGTTTGTACATTTACGTGGGGCCATAAAGATATATATCATGACATTTATGACTGTTGCATTTGTCACATACAAGATATGCAAATATACAGTACTGTTAACCAGAGTGTGCATGTATATTTGATCCTGTATAGTTAACAGCTACTGCAGGCTACTTCCCGAGTTTCCATCCAACCATTATACATCTCCTGGGACATGGGAGCAACAGAATTACCAGAGGGGCAGTATGAGTGCGTTTTACAATGAAAAGGAAATGATCCTGACACCACCTGTAGTCTATAGGGGAGGGAAACATTGATTATTCGTTGATTTTGATGATTGGACTTTTCAAGCAATCATTTAGCAAGACTGCGTGCACTATATAGTAGGTAGCTGCAGCGGAGTGGATGACTGCATCTCTTTATTTTGATGGCCCTGCCATTTCAGGATCGTATTTCTAGGACCATTTTTTGCCACAGCACCATCTTGTGATTTTTTTTTTTATGATCACATTTCTAGGACCCTAGTTTTTTTTTTTATCCACTTTTTCTCCCAGCGCCTTGCCCACTACGCCACGTAGCCGCCTTCTAGGACCCTAGTTTTAAAGGTTTATTCCACCCAAATGCTACTTTGTCCAACTACCTAGTTTTAAAGTTTTAATGCACCCAAATGCTACTTTGTCCAACTACTTAGTTATAAAGGAAAATACAGATTTATTTTTCAATTAAGGTTTGTGATATGCATCTTTAAAAAGAGAGAGACTAATTGAACGTTTTGAAATAATTTCAGTGACATAAATTAGACCTACCTAAAGAACCTAAAGACATTTAGAATCTTCTGTCCTGGATTGAGCTTAATCTGTGTCCATGAAATCACTTAATATAAATTAGGCTACACAGTACATGACAGAATATAACATAGTTATAATCATGTAGCCTGCAGAATAAGCCTACATAATAACTATTAAAAATGCCAAATGTCTCATCCAACATTACAAAACAATCTCAACATGAAGAGACTGGCTGATAACACGTATTGTTGGGTAAAAGTTTCATTATTAATATTATTTAAACTTGGTAAAACAATGAGCATTAAACAAGCATGTGCACTGAAGACAGTAGGCTACCGCTGATTAAATGTAGCTGACAGACAGCTATCGACATGCTTTTATCATCTGGAGTTTAATTAATGTGCTGGCTAAGATTAATTACCATAGTCATTAAGTCAACAAATAATAATAGACACCTAGTTGGGCTTGCGCTACGGTTTAATTAAACAAATAGGTTAAGAGTTAATTTTGCAGCAAGCTATCATAAGCTAACAGATGATTGTTTGTAGTGCCTTTAAGGCTGATTGTGATTGGCTGGTACATTTCCCTCAGTCCAGCGTTTTTTTTGTTCACCGCAAACTACCTTTTCTGACCATTCGCTTTGTTTGTTTGCAATGGTTTGCGGCACAAACACAAAGCTAACAATTTAAATAGTTTGCGAACGCTTGCCTTGTTCGCTGAATTTTGACGCACCTCTGAATAGTTTTTAACGTTAAACAAATACAACTTGATTAATATTCAGTACTCACACTCTTGATTGTCTTCGTAATGTAGTCCTTGGTTATTCAATTCAGTAGAAGGCACTGCCGTGAAAAACGAGGGTCCTAGAACTGCTACTCAGACGCATAAAACAGGGAATCCCTTCTTTGACATAACAGTGTTCTAATGTAAGAGAGGGAAAACAATTATATTATGATTATTGTGTACATATAAACATAGTCATCATTTCAACAAACAGCTGCATTTTGCATTGTGTTTTGATCAGAATAATAAGCTTATAACAAAGTTTTTTTTACAGTTTTGTTTTGATTGATTGAAACGTTTATTAACAGATTGCAGAATGGGTACAGTACAGTTTCAAGTTTCTTTAATAGTTGTCATACAGAAGTACAGAATACTTTTATACAAAATGCTTCTTACTGTTACGCTCCAGAGACTGTGCTAGACAAGATAAGTATGAAATAAAATAGTATAGCATGTAAAATAGAAGTAAAAAAAAAAAAGTCACAGTGTTCAGTATAGACATATGTACAATGTTCGATGCAGAATAGAAGTAACTGAGTTACCATCCAATATACAATATACTATGCAATGTACTAATATACAATACTATATAGTGCAGAGCAGAAATGGGATGAGGTACAATTTAGGTACAATTTACAGTAAGGTGTACGAGTTGTAGTGCAAATCCTTTACCAATAAATATAAAGTGTAAAGTGTGTTTAGGAAGTATTTTGACATGTACATGGGTACCTTGGTCGTGTAGTGTATCTTGTAGACCAGGCCCCTGGCCCATTGCAAGTTGCTGTACTCTATCGTCTACTCTAAGCCATCCTAGTTTGTCAAAGTGGGCAGGGGTGAGGTGGGTTCTAGGAGTAAGGTCAAGCAGTAGTCTGACTAGTTTGTTTTGAGATGTTTGTAATTTGTTTTTTAGTGCCTTTGAGGTGCTTTGGTACCATGAGGTGCAGGCATAATCGTAGTACCCTTGAATGAGTGCTCCTGCCAGAGTCTTCAGGGTATTCTTGTTTACCAGAGAGGAGATCCGGTACAAGAATCGAGTTTGTTGGTTGACTTTTTTTTATTACATTGGATGCCATTTTGTCACAGGAAAGATTAGCCTCTAGGATGGAACCCAGGTAGGTAATTTCATCTTTCCTTGTGACAATATTGTCACCCACTGTAACTGCGAAGCCGTCGGTCTTACTGAGTTTGTTATTTGAGCCGAAGAGAATGGACTCTGTTTTGCCCATGTGTAATGATAGTTTGTTGTCGGCGAGCCATATGCAGATTTTGCCTAGTTCTGAGCTGAGGGCTTTTTCAACCTGTAACTTGTTCTTGTCCGAGAGCAGCAGGGCTGAGTCGTCCGCAAACAGGAACAAGTTGCAGTCACAAGCTGACGACATGTCATTTACATAAATTAGGAATAGTAGCGGTCCTAGTATGCTTCCTTGTGGAACACCACAGCTCACTGTGAGGGGGGGGGGGGGGGTAGGGTACCGTTTACCTCCACCATCTGTTCTCTCCCCTCCAGGTAGGATTGTATACAGCTCACTGATAGACTATCAAAACCAATTGCTTTTAGTTTGTCAATCAGAATGGTGTGATTGACAGTGTCGAAGGCCTTTTGTAGGTCCAGCATGACCATTTCCTTGCCAGTAATCAGAAAAATACATCAACTTTGTAAAACCAAGTGCAAAACTAGAGGAGGAAAGACTTGATTTGAGGGAGATCATGTGTATATCATGAATAAACTTGGATTCGGGTTGGAGTTGTTTTAAAAGGACATACTAACACATCAAAGAGTCACATGTGCTTTATTGAAGATGGTGAGTTTAGATGATTTAACATCTTGATGACATCACAGGTTTCAGTCTCATTTGTCTGGCTTTGGGAGAGTTACACCATAGGACTATTATATGGATTCCTCTTCAACTGAATGGTCTTATTCCCCATTACTAACTTTACATTTTTTGGGCTCAAAATGTTATTGGCTATTATTAGATCGCCGTGTTCTGATGAAGGCTATTTCCTCGAGGGGAACTTGTGACTTATATCCTACCCTAACACAATAGTTTATGTCACCTAATTGATTGTGGTTAGTTTGATCCTAAAAGGTCCACAGAGAAAGTCCAGGGCGAGCAGGAAGGAAAGAAGGCAGGGTGGAGTTCCGGGGTAGAGAGAGAGAGAGAGAGAGAGAGAGAGAGAGAGAGAGAGAGAGAGAGAGAGAGAGAGAGAGAGAGAGAGAGAGAGAGAGAGAGAGAGAGAGAGAGAGAGAGAGAGAGAGAGAGAGAGAGAGAGAGAGAGAGAGAGAGAGAGAGAGAGAGAGAGAGAGAGAGAGAGAGAGAGAGAGAGAGAGAGAGAGAGACTGTCTGCTTCTGTTTCAGCCTAGTAGTGGAAGAGTGAAAGTTTAAGATTAGATGGAGCCCTCTGAGAAAATGTATCGTGTGTGGGCTGTTTGACTGACTGAAGATACTTTGGGAAATACATAGAGTATATGAAGATAGATGGGAAGTATATTCTCTCATTTGAGGAGATGTTTGATAAGGGGTTTGCAGGCAAATAATAGGCTATTATTAAAACTGTTATGTCTCGACGCCAGTGATTCTGCAGGATGAGGACGACACACAGGAGAGAGTTGGAGGAACCACTGGAACGCTACAGAGACAACACGTACATTGGCAGCGATTTGCGTACAGCATGCCAAGCAAGCATGGTAGTTCATTTGTGAAGCAGATCGTTTCCTTTGGTTTCAGACGTTAGTTATGACAACCAATCGCGTAATAATAATAGCCTTTATATTTTTGGAATTGTTCACTGAACAAACAGATTTAAATCAACGACCGCGATGTTCAAATGCGCAACAGGTTATTATCTGATACGTTGTTTATTGTGGAGTTTTCTGATGGTGAGTAGTTGCAGGTTTTTGATAATTTTGACTTTATTTGTGTCTCTTCTTCCCACACACTACTACTACAGCCGTTTACTTACCTGTATTAATTTCATGCTTTTCCAGATCCAGACCACCACACAACAAGCTGTCAAGTGCTCTGTCAATGTAACAGAAATCGACGCCAACACGGATTATATTGTTCTCAAATTAACCACATTTGGCGAAGCCTGCAACTTCACGGTGTCTCATGAGAAGAACACTCGCTCAGACGTCACCGCTGACTGCGATCGATATGGAGCGGGTTGTGACGTTTACATGTGCGAGATAATTGATCTGGAACCTGGGACTTTGCATCATCTGCGGGTGGTGTCCAAGAAGGATGGAGAGAGGCTCAACATATCCGTGCGCACAGGTAAGAACTCCCCTTTAAATAGTTGTATTTTTTACTAAAATATAATGCGGGATTTAAGCCACTGTATTTGTTATATACATAATGCTATGCATTTATTCAATAATCACTGCATTTATCACCCCTTCTATGTATAGCCTACTTTGTATATTCTGCGCAAGAATATACCTTTAAAAAGCAGTCTTTCTCCTCGTCATCGACACACTGTAGAATTATTTTGTGGAACAATTGATTGTGGAACTTTATTCTAACTAAACAACTATTGTAACTGGTTTGGCTAAACTAATTGTCTGTTGTGCAGAACCTAATGTCCTTTTTCATACCATGCCATGTGTCGACTAATGGAAGATTGATTGATTGAAAACTTTATTAACAGATTGCAGAATGGGTACAGTACAGCTCAATACATACAATTGTTAAGGCAAGGGGATGCAGACCAGAGAAAGACTTTCGTCTTGTTTACATCAGGGTCCCCCATTTTCAATTCATCTTAACATTATATGACATACACGACATACAGATAGACAGTACTGCTACATCTATACATTTATGACATACCAGATTTGCAAATACAGTACTGTTTGTGATACAAAAAGAGTCTAGAAAAGAGAGTATATACATTTGACGTAGAAACTGTACATTGGAGGAGGTTGGGTAGGTGGGGTGGGGGGGGGGACTGTACATTGGAGGTGGTTGGGTGGGGGGGTTGGGTAGGAGGGGTGGGTGGGGGACATTGTACAATTGTACAAGCAAAACTGTTCATTGGAATATTGACAAAACCATACTTGGTCATTTACTGTACATTGGAGGGGGTTGGGTTAGGACATTTACAGGGGCCCGTTTCGAATTGCAGTCTCCCGTAGGTGTTCTTTGAGAGTGGTTTTGAAAGTGGGTAGTGATTCACATTCCTTTACATGGTTTGGCTAAACTAATTGTCTGTTGTGCAGAACCTAATGTCCTTTTTCATACCATGCCTTGTGTCGACTAATGGAAGACTATAGAACAGGTGCCTCCTAGATTTTTAACATTTCTCAGAAAGGTTGTGGTTCAAAATGTTTGAAATATTCAGATTATTAGGATACAAGTCTTTCTTGAAGATGAAAAACATTATTTATTCTTGTTTTTCTTTGACTTAGTTAGGCCTATTGGCTATACTGTAGGGCTACATCACGAAAATGTATCTCAGTGTATTTATGGCCAACATATAGCATATGGACCTATTTTATAAATAGAAAACCATCCATGCAGCTGCAGGCACATCACGTGCCACCACAAGAGATAACAAGCAAAAATCACAAATTCACTGATTATTGTAATTTGTGCCCTTGTAGCCGATACAGTAATTGTATTCTCAGTTGAATATCCAAGTTAATGTGTCTTGATGACAGTCAACTCAAGCTGTGCCAGCACAGCCAAAGACCTACTCTATTTTTTTCTTCATTAAAACCTCTGTACATCCTTTGTACATTGTCAAGGCCACAACCTCTGTGTACTGCCAAGAAGCTCCTGCCAGAAACCGTTTTGTCCACTAGTCTATCAAAGCCCCTGGCTAGGACACACCGCTACTCCAATCATCTAGGTTGTAAAACGAGAGGTCGGTAACAATGCCGAGCATCTAATCTTAAGTGTTTGTTTTCCAGACACATCTCCTCTCTCCCATGAGCCACTTCCCGCCTTGCATTGTTTCTTTGTACTAACGGATACAGGAGGCCTTCAATTCGTTTGTTTTCGTGGGACGGATAGATTAGGTTCAGAGAATTCAGGGAATCCAAGACGTTATTCTTTTCCTCGAGAGAAGGGTTGAAGATTTTTGTTTGTCGAGGATAAAGAACGAGATAAGACATGCGTGGGTCCTGGAAGCTGAAACTGTAATTACGGCTTTAGTCGCAAAAACCTTGACTAGAGATATTTGTTTTAGCAACAGCCACATATTGCAGACATATTTTCCTGTTGCTATAGCTTATTGGTATAGCTTCTATTGGTCTTCTCAATGGGTTCTGCATTCATGGTAAATGGTAAATGGACTGCATTTAAATAGCAGCTTTTATCCAAAGTGCTTTTCAATTTACTTATGCCTCACATTCACCCATTCACTCACATTCACACACCAACCGCAGAGGTAGTGACCGTGCAAGGTGCCAACCTGCTCATCGGGGGCAGTTAGGGGTTAAGTGTCTCGCTCAAGGACACTTTGACTCGCTGCCGGGAGGAGCCGGAAATTGAACCGGGACCCATCTGATTACCAGACGACCGCTCTCTACCTCCTGAGCAACTGTCGCCCCATTATGCCTTTTGTATTGGACATTATTGTCCTCTGGGTTTTGTCGATCTGCCAACAGGATTCCTTGGGAAGCAAAGAAGGGTCCTCAGAGAGGAAGCCATTATTAACAGAGGGTTATAGTTCAGCATTGAACTGTGGGGAGGGGGGGGGGGGGCTGGTCCCTCCCAACCATAGAACTATATATAAAGGCCCCAACCTGCTCCGCTCCTCTCCATTTTGGCTCTTTTTCCCTGCCGTTTCCTGTGTCCAGGCTCCCACTCAATGCAGACACATGCAGGTCTCCCAGCAGAAAGGACACATTCTTTAAGCAACCAAAACAATCTTATCAACCTCCTCCATCGCTGCCACTACTGGCCTTCGGCTGAGGCACAAAGACAGGATAGCCTCTCTGTGCTGTTGTGTAACACCAGAGAAGTGTTTAAGAGAATCCAGTGCACATTTCGGACAAAAACACGAAGGCTATTATTTGATATTTCATTTGATATTTGACTATGATAGGATTCAGTTTGATTCTGTAACATGGTTGATCTATTGTGATCGAGGTTAAATCGCGCGCTACATCGTTTCTATAAACCGACTGAGGTTGAGACAGAGAGTGCGGTTTTATTGTAAGCTCTGTTTCCCATTTGAATGGAAAAAAAATGGAGGCACCATTCTCTGAATCTGGACAAAGAAATAATGCATTCTGAACGGCATAGTTGATTTACAATATGTTAGTGATCTGATTTGATATACAAACATTCCAGTGATTGAATTGGATCTTTGCCTTTTTGAATCCAAATCGATGAATCCATTCCTTACATCCCTATCATACAGCAAGACATTAAATACATACATCAGAATGGCACATCTGGTGGGTGCGGCTGGGTAGCGCAGTGGACTAAGTACTCACCTACCACCGCAGACACTCTGGGGTCGAATCCAGCTGTCAGCGGTACCTCCGGCTTGGTCAGTCGTACCTACTAACACAATTTGCAGTGTTAGCGGGTGGGAAGCCGGTGGGGTGTACGTGTCCTGGTCGCTGCAAACTGCGACTCCTACTGGTCGGTCGGGGCGCCTGTTCAGCAGGGAGGGGATCTGGGGGGAAATAGCGCGAACCTCCGCACGCGTTACGTTGCCCCGGTGAAACTCCTCGCTGTCAGGTGAAAAGAAGCGCCTATACCTTTGGTGGAAAACACCAGTCGAAGTGTCCTTGAGCAAGACACTTAAGCCCTGACCGCTCCCGGTGAGCAGGTTGGCACCTTGCATGGTTGCTTGAATGTGTGAATGTGTGTGGCATCGATTGTAAAGCTCTTTGGATAAAAGCACTATATAAATGCAGTCCATTTACCATTTATAAGCTGTAGGTTGGTATGCCAGACCGTTTGACCACATTGGGAGCATGGTCAAAAGGTGTCACATGAGGATCGGGGACGTGTCAGGGATATACCATGCCACCGGTTGTGGCATAAGTCCAGTTAGTCCCACCCAGGAGACAAACTCCTAAACCCCCCTGTCGTCTCTTCTCTTTCTCAGACCCAGTGGGCCCAGCCAGGCTGGAGGTCCAACCGGACGAGGCCCAGTATAAGAGTCAGTCTCGGGTTCAGAACGGTTCCTCGGGCCTACGGGTCTTCTGGCCCCCCTCCCCGGGGCACGTGGACTGGTACGAGCTCACTCTGGTGGAGGCTATTACCGGAGCCAGCCGCAGCACCCGCGTCATGGGCACCGCTGCGCCCCGGTCCGGCTTCACCGCCCTCACCCCTGGCACCCTGTATGCCCTCAGCCTGGTCGCCACTGCGGGCAACAAGACGGCTCCACCGGTCCAGACGACCACAGTCACAGGTGAGTACTCTTAAGCCCTTAGACTCTGTTTATCATTCAGCCATTAGATTTATCACCGGTGATAGTTATGGTACTCACCATTGTATCCTATATAATAAGGTCGCGTGGGCCTCTCTGGCAGAGAGACGTAAGTTGCATTGCAATCTTTTTTATCTATAAAGCCATAATTAGAGATTGTCCAAATTATATTAGTTCTTTATTGGAATGGACCACTGGACCCTGTCGTACACGATCCAGTTTTTGGCTTACACTTAGAGTGCCTAGAGTTTGTACTGAACTTGGTAGATCTGCTTTTGGCTTTTCTGCCCCTACATCATGGAAACACTGAAACTAGACACTCTAGTGTCTATGGGTCGGTTTAGAACCTTAATGACCAATCAGGTCACCACAATATGTAATTGTTTTTAAATTATTACCTCTGTTTTAATTTTGAGCTATTTTATTCTTTTTAAAAGATTTTTTATTATAATTTTTTTTAATGTATTTTAAAATGTGCTCTCAATTATTCTGATTGTCTGATGTCTTTATATTTATGAACACACTGTGACACTTGTGTATGTAACATCTCGACGGCACTGTAAATGAGTTTAATTACTCAGTGTATTATCGAGTATAAATAAAGATTGAATGAATGAGTAGGGATGGGGAGTTCCATTTAGTGGTCTCGTGCTGGAGGAGTACTCGACCGAGTGACTCAGATGAAGAACCATACGGCATGACTCTGTTTTAAGTTTCTTTTTTTTATCCACTTTTTCTCCTTATTTTTTCAATTTTTCTCCCATCCCAATTTCGTATTTTCCAATTCTTCACTCCCCTGTCTTGAACGTTGCTAGACTATGCCTCCCACTGGTCGGCTGTAGTGAGGATAGAAGCCTTGCATCACGTGTCCCCCCTCCGGTACACGAGGAGGCAGCCTGTCGCATCTTTTCACCGCAGCAGCTCGATCTCTCAGTGGCGAGGAGTAACGCGTGGGAGGCTCACGCTGCCCCCGATGCTTCCTGTTTCCGCGGCGTCACCCAACCGACCTGTAGGAGTCGCTGTCCACAACGTCCAATCCCCACCCACCGGCTTTCCCACCCTCTAACACTGCCAATTGTGTTAGTATGACGGCCGGCCAAGCCGGTAGCAACGCCGAGAGCTGGGCTCGATACCAGCATCTCCTGCGTTAGTGGCGAGCGCCTTGCCCACTGCGCCACTCAGCCGCCTCTCTGTTTTAAGTTTTCACAGGAATAATGTTTTCATACTGTGTTACCTAGAGATGGTAAGTTGGAGTGTTGTGTTCAGTAGAGGTTGAGTACTTTCCTGTGATATATCACATTCACACTCCAAGTGATTTGAAAGGACTTTACAACGGCTGTCCAAACAAATATAAACATGGAGTTAGTATGGTTCTTCAATGCAAGGGTTCAGGTGAGCGGTTTCTCTAACTTCAACTTCAAACTTCAAACTACTTTATTTTCCTTTCAGAACTTCATTTGTGCAGTGGTTAAAAGACAACATACAGTCACAATACATAGACACTCACCACAAAAAAAAAACCAACTACATTAAAACTACAGTAAGAAACACCACTATAACACCAGACCTACAGTAGGCGTTCAGCAGTCTGATGGAGGTAGGTAGGTACCTTAGTATGAAAAAAGTACTTTTTCCTGTTCAGTTTTGGGAAAACAAAAGAAGTATGCAAATTTATCTTAGTGTTTCACTAGTTGAGTAGCTGGTAACAAAACACGTATTCGTGCTCAATGCTGCTCATCCCTACAGGTGAGGGGATATTTCACATAGAATCAGTGTGAGGCTTACAGCTATCAAGTTATGAATGAATAATTTTATGAATGAATGAATTATGAATGAATTATTTTATTTCGAATGTTTACAAATAAATAAACAAACAAATAATTTTTCGAACATTTTCACAAATAAACAAACGAAAAGGATAGGTTTGAAGCCGAAGGCTTATAGAGCAACCTACCCCTAATTCAAAAAACAAATTCAAAAAAGTTAAAGTTTTCAAAATATAACAAACAAAAAAATAAATCAACAATCAAAAATCAACAAAAAACGTTCCTGAAAAGAACATAAGCCAACATAGGAAAATCTAAAATTCATCTTCAATACCAGAGTTTCATGGTAGAAAAAAAAAAAAAATATTGTAGGTTAAATTTTACTATAAGATTCTAGAACCCTGTTTTTAAACATCTTTCTAAACTTGAAAATACTCCTGCTGTTTTTTATTTCATCCGGTATATTGTTCCAGAGTTTCACTCCTTTAACTGACACCTTTATCAACAACTTCAGCTACTTTATGCTTCACACCCTACAAATTGCCTCCTTGGACATGCCAAAAGCTAGCCAATTCATATCCTGCACTTCACTGAATGTGAATGTATGTCGCCAGGAGACTGATGTGTATCTGCACGCACACAGGATGCAACGGGACACACGTTGCATACGCAGAAACAATAACGTACACTACAGTAACCTTCATTGTCTTACAGTACAGGTGTCTGTGTGGGAACGAATTGTGTTTACATTCACATTCATGTTGTACCCCCTGGGTAAATTGAGTCCCATTGATTGGATAGTTCCTTTATAGATTTTTTATGCTCGATGAAAAGGAAGTATCCTAAAACCCCCAAAGTGGTACGTGCCTCTAACGGAAGACAGTCAAAGCTCTCACTTTGCTGGCATTTTTGCAGACCACACAGTGTCCAGTGTTTTTATTTTTTATTTTTCTTATCTTTTTCCCCCTCCTTTTTCAGATTTTTCTCCAATCCCACTGTTAGTCGTTATGCCAATTCCCAACCCCCTTCCTGGTTGTTGCGCACCCCCCCCCCCCCTACTGTTGGTCCGAGAGGCCGGAGACTGTCACATGCTTTCCTCCGACGCATGTGCAGCCAGCCGGCAGCCAGCCTGGCCGCGCAGATTCTCACCGGGAGAGTGTAACGTGTGGAAGGTCGCACTACCTCTCACCAGATCCTACCTTCGCTGAGCAGGCGCCCCGACCGAACTGTAGGGGTCGCTGACCACAACGCCCAGGACCCACCCACGGCTTCCCTCCCCCTAACTCAGCCAAACGAGTTAGTATAGCGATCAGCCCAAGCCAAGGCAATGCTGACTCTCCGGGAGTCGAGACCGCAGCCTCTTGCATTGGTGACGAGCACAATCTCCGCTACGCCACCTGACCGCCCTCTGACATGTGTTTTTGACATGGGTTGTGGTACAAACTACCTATGAAGTTGTCCAACACGATGTGGTGCACAACCAAACAAACAGAGTGCTTTTGAAACACCTGATCTATGATATTGGATTCTAAAGTATCTACACAGAGTGTGTTTCTCTGTGTCAAATGTCTACAGCTGTGGTTCTCAACCTTTCTCCTGTCAAGAACCCCAACATGTATACGCATTATGCTACAGACCTCCGTTTCATAAGAGTTTTACTTGGGGAACCCCCTCCCCCCCCCATTTGAGCAGATTTTTGTTGTTGTTAGATAGATAGAAATAAATCCAGAATCCATGTCTTTGTAGTTGAGGACTAACGACACACCCTCAAGACCCCTACGCTCTGCATCTTCTGGCCGCCTCAGACCTACTCCTATCCGAGCTCCGGGAGGGTCATCAAAGAGAAGTCACCTATTCTCGGTCCTTGCCCCACAATGGTGGAACGAACTTCCCACCACAGTTAGGACAGCCGAAACCCGTCCAATCCTTCGCCGTCGACTAAAGACGCACTTCTTCAATCATTATCTGAAATGGAAGAAAAAAAACTCTAACCCTAACTAACCTTACTGTCATGCACTTGTCCTAATAAACTAACCTACACTGTAGCACTCAACACTTTGATGAACATTGTTACTCAGCTGATAGAGTTGTACCCTTCCTGATGACGTGTCATACAGAAGTCGCTTTGGATAAAAGTGTCAGCTAAATGAATGTAAATGTGAATGAGGAGACAGCTTTTCTTTTTTTTTTGATCCACTTTTTCTCCCATTTTTCTATATATTTTCTCCCATCCCAATTTCGTATCATCCAATTCAACCCTCCCCTGTCACAAACGCTGTTTCTTGCCTCCCACAAGCCGGCTGCAATGTGGACTAAGTCATACATAGCACAAGTCCCCTCCGGTACTTGAGGTAACAGCAGTCGCATCTTTTCACCTGCGCAGCTCGATCTCTCAGTGTCGAGGAGTAACGCGTGGGAGGCTCACGCTGCCCCCGACACTTCCTGATTCTACTGCGCAGGCGCACCAACCGACCTGTAGGAGTCGCTTGTTCACAACGTTCGATCCCCACCCTTCAGTTTCCCTCCCCGTAATACGGCCAATGTGTATTACTGCGGACGACCAGCTAAACTGAAAACAATGTGGAGAGCTGGATTCGAACACGCGAATCCTAGCGTCTCCACACTGGTGGCGAGTGCCTTGCCCACTACACCACCTAGCCGCCCTAGGAGACAGCTTTTCTATATCCCATGGCACAACAAAAGGGGTGAAATCAATGGCAACTGTGCTTATGACAGTTTCAAGCTGATACTGTGTTTTATTATTGCAAAATATAATACAGTCTCCATAATAAAGTATAGGAGCTTTTGAGACAGCGGGCAGAGCCAAATGGAATGTCACTTCTGCGGTCTATTGACCCTTTCTCAAACCCTGCCCTCTTTTCCTGATCCTCCAATCACAACTGTTGCTTTTCCTTGAACAACCGTTGTGATTGGAGGATCAAGAAAAGAGGGTGGGGCTTGAACTGACCCCCAACACTGCCAAGTCTTTAATCTAAAAGGTTGTCAAGAAAATTATAAATAATAAATAATAAATAAAAGTCTCAAACATCAAAATGTTTCTCTGTATTTTACCCAGTGTCTATATTGAGTTTCTGTAATTTTCTCCCCCAGCTCCATCCTCCGTCAGAGGCCTCCAGGTGTCGGCCTCCTCCCCAGACAGCCTCAGTGTTTCCTGGCAGGCCGGCCCGGGCAGGAGTGAGCTATTCAGGGTTCTTCTGAGGGACCAGGAGGGGGACCTGGTGAGGAACATCACCCTGCAGAGCACCGTCACCTCCGTCGCCCTCAACGACCTGCCTGGGACCTTGCACACTGTCACCTCCGTCGACCTCAACGACCTGCTACCCGGGACCTTGTATACCGTCACCGTGGTGACTGAAGCTGTTGGCCTGCAGAGCTCTGTGTCCAAACAGTCAGTGACAGGTAGCTACAGTAGCAGCTTTGATGACAGTCACCATCACCGTTGTCTCTTTTACGGTATCTTAGCAGAGGGAGTCGCTAGATTACCATACAAAAAGTCTAGAGTACCGTTTTTATGGATAAAGGTATATAGGACTTTTGTTACCACTGTTAAGATTCCAGAATAACAATTGAACAGTTACAATTTTGCAGAACTTCAGTGTTTAGGGGGGAAAAAAACGGTTGTGATTGGAGGATCAAGGAAAGAGGGCGAGGTTTGAGATAGGTTGATCGGCTAGAGGGGCATCATAACGAAATGCAGATTTACCCTGTTCAGAGCAATAATATACTTAGCCTGGATTCAGCACTTCTTCACAATTCACAATTCTATTGCCTGAGTCATGGAATTATTATAGGAATTCTGGCGAAAAAAGGGGAGAAGTGGGCGATTCAAGCCCTGTGTGTTCATCTCCAACTCTAACAAGAGAGCAGGGCATTGTTAACGGTTATGTTAACGGTTTAACAACACAATCGACTCACTTGGAAGTTCATTGTTTTGCTTTCCAGCCGCTGCGCCCTCCTCTCTCTCTCTGTTCACACACAGCACTCAGCGTCACGCTCTCCGTCTCTCTGTCGCTGTTTCCAGGATATTTTAGGCCTTTCTCTTCCCCGCCCTTCCTCTGTCTGCAGCTGGCTGCCCCATCTAAAGCCCTGCCCCTCCTGCCCCTCCTGCCCCCCGCACTGTCTCACTGTAAATCTGTTCGTAGCCGAGAGAGATTGGAATCTGATAGCGGGTTGTTGCAAGCGCAGCTTTTTCTTCTCTGGGAAAATGGGACGTTTCATTCCAGAACGAGACGTTCAGACTTTGATGCCTACTTCTCACAAAGTAGATAATATTACAATCTTTGTTATTTCTATTGTCATGCTACCGTCATTATTGTTATTGTTATTATTATTATTGTCCTGTGACATCTTGTTTATTATTATCATTATTATTATTATATTGTGTGTTATGTTTTATGTTTCATGTAAAAGATAAGAAGGACATTAAAAAAATAAAAATAAAAGAAATAGATACTAGATACTCGAGGCGCCTGCGGCCTTGCTGAGCAAAGGAAGTATATAACTCACACATTTGAGGATATAATGTCAACACCAGAACAGTCAAAAAGACACAGGGCATGTGATAAATCAAAAAGACACAGGGCATGTGATAAATCAAAAAGACACAGGGCATATGATAAATCAAAAAGACACAGGGCATGTGATAAATCAAAAAGACACAGGGCATATGATAAATCAAAAAGACACAGGACATATGATAAATCAAAAAGACACAGGGCATATGATAAATCAAAAAGACACAGGGCATATGATAAACCAAAAAGACACAGGGCATATGATAAATCAAAAAGACACAGGGCATATGATAAATCAAAAAGACACAGGGCATATGATAAACCAAAAAGACACAGGGCATATCATAAACCAAAAGACACAGGGCATATGATAAATCAAAAAGACACAGGGCATATGATAAATCAAAAAGACACAGGGCATATGATAAATCAAAAAGACACAGGGCATATGATAAATCAAAAAGACACAGGGCATATGATAAATCAAAAAGACACAGGGCATATGATAAACCAAAAAGACACAGGGCATATCATAAACCAAAAGACACAGGGCATATGATAAATCAAAAAGACACAGGGCATATGATAAATCAAAAAGACACAGGGCATATGATAAATCAAAAAGACACAGGGCATATGATAAATCAAAAAGACACAGGGCATATGATAAATCAAAAAGACACAGGGCATATGATAAATCAAAAAGACACAGGGCATATGATAAATCAAAAAGACACAGGGCATATGATAAATCAAAAAGACACAGGACATATCATAAACCAAAAGACACAGGGCATACACAGAGTCTAGCACTCACTACGGAAATGGCCGCAAGTCAAAGTCCTCATTTAATCCTTTTGGAGTGTAGCACATCACCCAGCCCTTCTTTACACCAAGGCTGGTCTCATCTCTCGTGCTTCAGTTCAATACAGGTTACTTGTCAAACCCCCCCCCCTCCCCCAGTGCCCGCAGCGGTCTCGGACCTGCGGCTGGACAACAACGGCAGCTCGGACGCTCTGAGAGCCTCCTGGGTGTCGGCCAGAGGAGGGGTGGACGCCTACCTGGTGTCCCTGTCGGCCCTGGGCACCGCCACCCAGGAGCGCAGGCTGGCCCCCAACGCCACACACGCACTCTTCCGGGGCCTGACGCCAGGACGTGCCTACCAGCTGTCTGTCAGGACCAGGACGGGGGAGCAGAGCACCGAGGCCAAGAGCAGCGGCAGGACAGGTACAGTCCCAACAAGCGAAATTAACTGATTGTAAATTCTAGGGATGCTCGATATTGGCTTTTTTACCGATACGGATATTCCGATATTGTCCAACTCTTAATTTCCGATACCGATACCGATATATGCAGGGTTTCCCCCCAAAAAACTGAATAATTTCAGGTAACTAATCATTTCACTGGATGCATTCAAAAGGCTTTCTAAATGTAAGCATTATCTGTGCAAAATATGATAATTAAAAAAGTAAAAATTAACATTACATATCTCTTGTTGTTGAATTAAACCAACATGCATACTTTTGACAATAAATAAAATAAGAATTGGTTCTTACTTGCTTGCCTGGGTAAATAAAGGTTAAATAAATGTAAAAAAGAAATATATATATATATATATATATATACATATATTGTTATTGTTTTTTCTTTTTTTTTGACCGATACCGATATTTTCCGATATCACATTTTACTGCCGATATCGGCCGATAATATCGGTCGGCCGATAATATCGGACATCCCTAGTAAATTCACTAGAGGTTGAAGAGATCCTATGTTGATCCTAGGTTTCATTTCCTCCTCTGGTGAGTCCCCTACTTAATTCCATAGATATTTCAGATCCAGGAGAAAACCTTGGTACAAGATGTCCTCAGATAGGGACCGTGGTGCCCTTAATGCCTATCTATATATGACGGTCCTTTTACTACCATAGTGTCTTTATACCTGTATCACTGCACCCACATGTTAATACTACAACTCTGTACATACATCTGATTAGCACTATTACTCAGTAGTACTAATTTATATATTTTATATCCAGTTTAATCACCTGTACATTATATATTACTATTGCACTTTACCGCTACATTTGCACTCTGGTTGGATGCCAAACTTCTTTTCATTGTACTGAAACTAATCTAATCTAATCTAATCTAATCTAATCTACTAAAAGAAACTATCATCTAAAACAAACGTAAAGCTGTTTGCTGTGATGACACATTAATGACATTAATTAATAACAGAAAAGGTTTATTACCATTTTTTTTATCATCATTCCTGCTTCAGAAATCCTCCAAATTCATATACTGTTCATTAGTGAATTTATTCCCCCTCTCTCCTCCTCCTCCTTTCCCCCTCTCTCCTCCTTTCCTTCTCCTTTCCCCCTCTCTCCTCCTCCTTCTCCTCCTTTCCCCCTCTCTCCTCCTCCTTCTCCTCCTTTCCCCTTCTCTTCTCCTCCTCCTTTCCCCCTCTCTCCTCCTCCTTCTCCTCCTTTCCCCCTCTCTCCTCCTCCTTCTCCTCCTTTCCCCTTCTCTCCTCCTCCTTCTCCTTTCCCCTTCTCTCCTCCTCCTTTCCCCCTCTCTCCTCCTTCTCCTCCTTTCCCCTTCTCTCCTCCTCCTTCTCCTCCTTTCCCCTTCTCTCCTCCTCCGTCTCCTCATTTCCCCTTCTCTCCTCCTCCTCCTTTCCCCCTCTCTCCTCCTCCTTCTCCTTTCCCCTTCTCTCCTCCTCCTTTCCCCCTCTCTCCTCCTCCTTCTCCTCCTTTCCCCTTCTCTCCTCCTCCTTCTCCTCCTTTCCCCTTCTCTCCTCCTCCGTCTCCTCATTTCCCCTTCTCTCCTCCTCCTCCTTTCCCCCTCTCTCCTCCTTCTCCTCCTTTCCCCCTCTATCCTCCTCCTTCTCCTCCTTTCCCTTCTCTCCTCCTCCTTTCCCCCTCTCTCCTCCTCCTTTCCCCTCCTCCTCCTTTCCCCCTCTCTCCTCCTCCTTCTCCTCCTTTCCCCCTCTCTCCTCCTCCTTCTCCTCCTTTCCCCCTCTCTCCTCCTCCTTCTCCTCCTTTCCTTCTCTCCTCCTCCTTTCCCCCTCTCTCCTCCTCCTTTCCCCTCCTCCTCCTCCTTTCCCCCTCTCTCCTCCTCCTTCTCCTCCTTTTCCCCTCTCTCCTCCTCCTTCTCCTCCTTTCCCCTCCTCCTCCTCCTTTCCCCCTCTCTCCTCCTCCTTCTCCTCCTTTTCCCCTCTCTCCTCCTCCTTCTCCTCATTTCCCCTTCTCTCCTCCTCCTTCTCCTTTCCCCCTCTCCTCCTTCTCCTCCTTTCCCCCTCTCTCCTCCTTCTCCTTTCCCCCTCTCTCCTCCTTCTCCTCCTTTCCCCCCCTCTCCTCCTCCTTCTCCTTCTTTCCCCCTCTCTCCTCCTCCTCCTTTCCCCCTCTCTCCTCCTTTCCTTCTCCTTTCCCCCTCTCTCCTCCTCCTCCTTTCCCCCTCTCTCCTCCTTCTCCTTTCCCCCTCTCTCCTCCTCCTCCTTTCCCCCTCTCTCCTCCTTTCCTTCTCCTTTCCCCCTCTCTCCTCCTCCTCCTTTCCCCCTCTCTCCTCCTCCTCCTTTCCCCCTCTCTCCTCCTTTCCTTCTCCTTTCCCCATCTCTCCTCCTCCTCCTTTCCCCCTCTCTCATCCTCCTCCTTTCCCCCTCTCTCCTCCTTTCCTTCTCCTTTCCCCCTCTCTCCTCCTCCTCCTCCTTTCCCCCTCTCTCCTCCTTTCCTTCTCCTTTCCCCCTCTCTCCTCCTCTTTCTCCTTTCCCCCTCTCTCCTCCTCCTTCTCCTCCTTTCCCCTTCTCTCGTCCTCCTCCTTTCCCCCTCTCTCCTCCTCCTTCTCCTCCTTTCCCCTTCTCTCCTTCTCCTTTCCCCTTCTCTCCTTCTCCTCCTTTCCCCCTCTCTCCTCCTCCTCCTTCTCCTCCTCCCCCCCCTCCTCCTCCTCCTCTTCCAGTCCCTGACAAGGTCGATAAGCTGACCATGGTGGCCCTCGGCGACGGCAGAACCCTGAGAGTGACCTGGTTGCCCCCTAGAGGCGAGTGGGAGAACTACCGCGTCCTGCTGTGGAACGGCTCGGTGGCGCTGGTGAACGACACGCTCAGTAAGCTGGCCAGACAGCAGTCCTTCTCTGTCCCAGGACTGGGCCTGGTGGCCGGAAGACTCTACAGGTCAGAGGTCGCTGTGCTGAGCGGCCCACTGGGGAACTCCGCTTACTGTCATGGAAGACTGGGTAAGTCACTACTTACATCAAAGTCAAAGTGTACTTGTCACAGATACACGTTATACATGTTGTGCAATGGCAAGGCTCTGTGTGCATGCATTAAAAAAAACATAGATTTTTTTTGGTGGTGTTTCAATGTATAACTATGATTTCTTCGGTTGAGATATTCCGTGATGAATTTAGCATCTCTCTCTCTCTCTCCCTCTCCCCCCCCCCCTCTCTCTCTCTCTCTCCCTCTATCTCTCCCTCTCCCTCTCTCTCTCTCTATCTCTCTCTCTCTCACTCACTCACTCACTCACTCACTCACTCACTCACTCACTCACTCACTCTCTGTCTGTCTGTCTGTCTGTCTCTCTCTCCCTCCCTCTCCCTCTCTCTCTCTCCCCCCCCACTCTCTCTCTCTCTCTCTCCCTCTATCTCTCCCTCTCCCCCCCCTCTCTCTCTCTTTCTTTCTTTCTCTCTCTCTCTCTCTCTCTCTCTCTCTCTCTCTCTCCCTCTCTCTCTCCCTCTCCCCCCCACCCTCTCTCTCTCTCTCTCTCCCCCCTCTCTCTCTCTACCTCTACCTCTATCTCTATCTCCCTCTCCCTCCCCCTCTCTCTCTCTCTCCAGCCCCGCGGCCAGCCCAGAAGCTTGTTGTCCGCCACAGCGACGAGACCACTCTGAGTGTGTTGTGGAGCCGCCCTGTGGGCCAGTGGGAGGACTACACTGCCGTCCTCAGACAGGTGGACACTGCTGCTGTGGTCACGCAG
>NC_140182.1:17551017-17581936 GCF_963971535.1 Notolepis coatsorum
GAGGAACCACTGGAACGCTACAGAGACAACACGTACATTGGCAGCGATTTGCGTACAGCATGCCAAGCAAGCATGGTAGTTCATTTGTGAAGCAGATCGTTTCCTTTGGTTTCAGACGTTAGTTATGACAACCAATCGCGTAATAATAATAGCCTTTATATTTTTGGAATTGTTCACTGAACAAACAGATTTAAATCAACGACCGCGATGTTCAAATGCGCAACAGGTTATTATCTGATACGTTGTTTATTGTGGAGTTTTCTGATGGTGAGTAGTTGCAGGTTTTTGATAATTTTGACTTTATTTGTGTCTCTTCTTCCCACACACTACTACTACAGCCGTTTACTTACCTGTATTAATTTCATGCTTTTCCAGATCCAGACCACCACACAACAAGCTGTCAAGTGCTCTGTCAATGTAACAGAAATCGACGCCAACACGGATTATATTGTTCTCAAATTAACCACATTTGGCGAAGCCTGCAACTTCACGGTGTCTCATGAGAAGAACACTCGCTCAGACGTCACCGCTGACTGCGATCGATATGGAGCGGGTTGTGACGTTTACATGTGCGAGATAATTGATCTGGAACCTGGGACTTTGCATCATCTGCGGGTGGTGTCCAAGAAGGATGGAGAGAGGCTCAACATATCCGTGCGCACAGGTAAGAACTCCCCTTTAAATAGTTGTATTTTTTACTAAAATATAATGCGGGATTTAAGCCACTGTATTTGTTATATACATAATGCTATGCATTTATTCAATAATCACTGCATTTATCACCCCTTCTATGTATAGCCTACTTTGTATATTCTGCGCAAGAATATACCTTTAAAAAGCAGTCTTTCTCCTCGTCATCGACACACTGTAGAATTATTTTGTGGAACAATTGATTGTGGAACTTTATTCTAACTAAACAACTATTGTAACTGGTTTGGCTAAACTAATTGTCTGTTGTGCAGAACCTAATGTCCTTTTTCATACCATGCCATGTGTCGACTAATGGAAGATTGATTGATTGAAAACTTTATTAACAGATTGCAGAATGGGTACAGTACAGCTCAATACATACAATTGTTAAGGCAAGGGGATGCAGACCAGAGAAAGACTTTCGTCTTGTTTACATCAGGGTCCCCCATTTTCAATTCATCTTAACATTATATGACATACACGACATACAGATAGACAGTACTGCTACATCTATACATTTATGACATACCAGATTTGCAAATACAGTACTGTTTGTGATACAAAAAGAGTCTAGAAAAGAGAGTATATACATTTGACGTAGAAACTGTACATTGGAGGAGGTTGGGTAGGTGGGGTGGGGGGGGGGACTGTACATTGGAGGTGGTTGGGTGGGGGGGTTGGGTAGGAGGGGTGGGTGGGGGACATTGTACAATTGTACAAGCAAAACTGTTCATTGGAATATTGACAAAACCATACTTGGTCATTTACTGTACATTGGAGGGGGTTGGGTTAGGACATTTACAGGGGCCCGTTTCGAATTGCAGTCTCCCGTAGGTGTTCTTTGAGAGTGGTTTTGAAAGTGGGTAGTGATTCACATTCCTTTACATGGTTTGGCTAAACTAATTGTCTGTTGTGCAGAACCTAATGTCCTTTTTCATACCATGCCTTGTGTCGACTAATGGAAGACTATAGAACAGGTGCCTCCTAGATTTTTAACATTTCTCAGAAAGGTTGTGGTTCAAAATGTTTGAAATATTCAGATTATTAGGATACAAGTCTTTCTTGAAGATGAAAAACATTATTTATTCTTGTTTTTCTTTGACTTAGTTAGGCCTATTGGCTATACTGTAGGGCTACATCACGAAAATGTATCTCAGTGTATTTATGGCCAACATATAGCATATGGACCTATTTTATAAATAGAAAACCATCCATGCAGCTGCAGGCACATCACGTGCCACCACAAGAGATAACAAGCAAAAATCACAAATTCACTGATTATTGTAATTTGTGCCCTTGTAGCCGATACAGTAATTGTATTCTCAGTTGAATATCCAAGTTAATGTGTCTTGATGACAGTCAACTCAAGCTGTGCCAGCACAGCCAAAGACCTACTCTATTTTTTTCTTCATTAAAATCTCTGTACATCCTTTGTACATTGTCAAGGCCACAACCTCTGTGTACTGCCAAGAAGCTCCTGCCAGAAACCGTTTTGTCCACTAGTCTATCAAAGCCCCTGGCTAGGACACACCGCTACTCCAATCATCTAGGTTGTAAAACGAGAGGTCGGTAACAATGCCGAGCATCTAATCTTAAGTGTTTGTTTTCCAGACACATCTCCTCTCTCCCATGAGCCACTTCCCGCCTTGCATTGTTTCTTTGTACTAACGGATACAGGAGGCCTTCAATTCGTTTGTTTTCGTGGGACGGATAGATTAGGTTCAGAGAATTCAGGGAATCCAAGACGTTATTCTTTTCCTCGAGAGAAGGGTTGAAGATTTTTGTTTGTCGAGGATAAAGAACGAGATAAGACATGCGTGGGTCCTGGAAGCTGAAACTGTAATTACGGCTTTAGTCGCAAAAACCTTGACTAGAGATATTTGTTTTAGCAACAGCCACATATTGCAGACATATTTTCCTGTTGCTATAGCTTATTGGTATAGCTTCTATTGGTCTTCTCAATGGGTTCTGCATTCATGGTAAATGGTAAATGGACTGCATTTAAATAGCAGCTTTTATCCAAAGTGCTTTTCAATTTACTTATGCCTCACATTCACCCATTCACTCACATTCACACACCAACCGCAGAGGTAGTGACCGTGCAAGGTGCCAACCTGCTCATCGGGGGCAGTTAGGGGTTAAGTGTCTCGCTCAAGGACACTTTGACTCGCTGCCGGGAGGAGCCGGAAATTGAACCGGGACCCATCTGATTACCAGACGACCGCTCTCTACCTCCTGAGCAACTGTCGCCCCATTATGCCTTTTGTATTGGACATTATTGTCCTCTGGGTTTTGTCGATCTGCCAACAGGATTCCTTGGGAAGCAAAGAAGGGTCCTCAGAGAGGAAGCCATTATTAACAGAGGGTTATAGTTCAGCATTGAACTGTGGGGAGGGGGGGGGGGGGCTGGTCCCTCCCAACCATAGAACTATATATAAAGGCCCCAACCTGCTCCGCTCCTCTCCATTTTGGCTCTTTTTCCCTGCCGTTTCGTGTGGCCAGGCTCCCACTCAATGCAGACACATGCAGGTCTCCCAGCAGAAAGGACACATTCTTTAAGCAACCAAAACAATCTTATCAACCTCCTCCATCGCTGCCACTACTGGCCTTCGGCTGAGGCACAAAGACAGGATAGCCTCTCTGTGCTGTTGTGTAACACCAGAGAAGTGTTTAAGAGAATCCAGTGCACATTTCGGACAAAAACACGAAGGCTATTATTTGATATTTCATTTGATATTTGACTATGATAGGATTCAGTTTGATTCTGTAACATGGTTGATCTATTGTGATCGAGGTTAAATCGCGCGCTACATCGTTTCTATAAACCGACTGAGGTTGAGACAGAGAGTGCGGTTTTATTGTAAGCTCTGTTTCCCATTTGAATGGAAAAAAAATGGAGGCACCATTCTCTGAATCTGGACAAAGAAATAATGCATTCTGAACGGCATAGTTGATTTACAATATGTTAGTGATCTGATTTGATATACAAACATTCCAGTGATTGAATTGGATCTTTGCCTTTTTGAATCCAAATCGATGAATCCATTCCTTACATCCCTATCATACAGCAAGACATTAAATACATGCATCAGAATGGCACATCTGGTGGGTGCGGCTGGGTAGCGCAGTGGACTAAGTACTCGCCTACCACCGCAGAGACTCTGGGGTCGAATCCAGCTGTCAGCGGTACCTCCGGCTTGGTCAGTGGTACCTACTAACGCAATTTGCAGTGTTAGCGGGTGGGAAGCCGGTGGGGTATGTGTCCTGGTCGCTGCAAACTGCGACTCCTACTGGTCGCGCCTGTTCAGCAGGGAGGGGATCTGGGGGAAATAGCGCGAAACTCTGCATGCGTTACGAACTTACGTTCCCCCGGTGAAACTCCTCGCTGTCAGGTGAAAAGAAGCGCCTATACCTTTGGTGGAAAACACCAGTCGAAGTGTCCTTGAGCAAGACACTTAAGCCCTGACAGCGCCTCCCGGTGAGCAGGTTGGCACCTTGCATGGTTGCTTGAATGTGTGAATGTGTGGCATCGATTGTAAAGCTCTTTGGATAAAAGCACTATATAAATGCAGTCCATTTACCATTTATAAGCTGTAGGTTGTTATGCCAGACCGTTTGACCACATTGGGAGCATGGTCAAAAGGTGTCACATGAGGATCGGGACGTGTCAGGGATATATACCATGCCACCGGTTGTGGCATAAGTCCAGTTAGTCTCCCAGGAGACAAACTCCTAAACCCCCTGTCGTCTCTTCTCTTTCTCAGACCCGGTGGGCCCGGCCAGGCTGGAGGTCCAACCGGACGAGGCCCAGTATAAGAGTCAGTCTCAGGTTCAGAACGGTTCCTCGGGCCTACGGGTCTTCTGGCCCCCCTCCCCGGGGCACGTGGACTGGTACGAGCTCACTCTGGTGGAGGCTATTACCGGAGCCAGCCGCAGCACCCGCGTCATGGGCACCGCTGCGCCCCGGTCCGGCTTCACCGCCCTCACCCCTGGCACCCTGTATGCCCTCAGCCTGGTCGCCACTGCGGGCAACAAGACGGCTCCACCGGTCCAGACGACCACAGTCACAGGTGAGTAGGGATGGGGAGTTCCATTGAGTGGTCTCGTACTGGAGGTGACTCAGATGAAGAACCATATACGGCATGACTCTGTTTTAAGTTTTCACAGGAATAATGTTTTCATACTGTGTTACCTAGAGATGGTAAGTTGGAGTGTTGTGTTCAGTAGAGGTTGAGTACTTTCCTGTGATATATCACATTCACACTCCAAGTGATTTCATTTGTGCAGTGGTTAAAAGACAACATACAGTCACAATACATAGACACTCACCACAAAAAAAAACACCAACTACATTAAAACTACAGTAAGAAACACCACTATAACACCAGACCTACAGTAGGCGTTCAGCAGTCTGATGGAGGTAGGTAGGCACCTTAGTATGAAAAAAGTACTTTTTCCTGTTCAGTTTTGGGAAAACAAAAGAAGTATGCAAATTTATCTTAGTGTTTCACTAGTTGAGTAGCTGGTAACAAAACACTTATTCGTGCTCAATGCTGCTCATCCCTATAGGTGAGGGGATATTTCACATAGAATCAGTGTGAGGCTTACAGCTATCAAGTTATGAATGAATTATTTTATGAATGAATGAATTATGAATGAATCATTTTATTTCGAATGTTTACAAATAAATAAACAAACAAATTTTTTTCTAACATTTTCACAAATAAACAAACGAAAAGGATAGGTTTGAAGCCGAAGGCTTATAGAGCAACCTACCCCTAATTCAAAAAACAAATTCAAAAAAGTTAAAGTTTTCAAAATATAACAAACAAAAAAATAAATCAACAATCAAAAATCAACAAAAACCGATCCAGAAAAGAACAAAAAAGGTTAAAGGTTGCAAGATAAAACAAACAAACAAACAAACAAACAAAAAAATCAACAGTCAACAAAAAACATTCCTGAAAAGAACATAAGCCAACATAGGACAATCTAAAATTCATCTTCAATACCAGAGTTTCATGGTAGAAAAAAAAACAGATTGTAGGTTAAATTTTACTATAAGATTCTAGAACCCTGTTTTTAAACATCTTTTTAAACTTGAAAATACTCCTGCTGTTTTTTATTTCATCCGGTATATTGTTCCAGAGTTTCACTCCTTTAACTGACACCTTTATCAACAACTTCAGCTACTTTATGCTTCACACCCTACAAATTGCCTCCTTGGACATGCCAAAAGCTAGCCAATTCATATCCTGCACTTCACTGAATGTGAATGTATGTCGCCAGGAGACTGATGTGTATCTGCACGCACACAGGATGCAACGGGACACACGTTGCATACGCAGAAACAATAACGTACACTACAGTAACCTTCATTGTCTTACAGTACAGGTGTCTGTGTGGGAACGAATTGTGTTTACATTCACATTCATGTTGTACCCCCTGGGTAAATTGAGTCCCATTGATTGGATAGTTCCTTTATAGATTGTTTATGCTCGATGAAAAGGAAGTATCCTAAAACCCCCAAAGTGGTACGTGCCTCTAACAGAAGACAGTCAAAGCTCTCACTTTGCTGGCATTTTTGCACACCACACAGTGTCCTGACATGTGTTTTTATTTTTTATTTTTTATTTTTCTTATCTTTTCCCCCCTCCTTTTTCCGATTTTTCTCCCATCCCACTGTTAGTCGTTATGCCAATTCCCAACCCCCTTCCTGGTTGTTGCGCACCCCCCCCCCCCCCTACTGTTGGTCCGAGAGGCCGGAGACTGTCACATGCTTTCCTCCGACGCATGTGCAGCCAGCCGGCAGCCAGCCTGGCCGCGCAGATTCTCACCGGGAGAGTGTAACGTGTGGAAGGTCGCACTACCTCTCACCAGATCCTACCTTCGCTGAGCAGGCACCCCGACCGAACTGTAGGGGTCGCTGTCCACAACGCCCAGGACCCACCCACGGCTTCCCTCCCCTAACTCAGCCAAACGAGTTAGTATAGCGATCAGCCCAAGCCAAGGCAATGCTGACTCTCCGGGAGTCCGCAGCCTCTTGCATTGGTGACGAGCACAATCTCTGCTACGCCACCTGACCGCCCTCTGACATGTGTTTTTGACATGGGTTGTGGTACAAACTACCTATGAAGTTGTCCAACACGATGTGGTGCACAACCAAACAAACAGAGTGCTTTTGAAACACCTGATCTATGATATTGGATTCTAAAGTATCTACACAGAGTGTGTTTCTCTGTGTCAAATGTCTACAGCTGTGGTTCTCAACCTTTCTCCTGTCAAGGACCCCAACATGTATACGCATTATGCTACAGACCTCCGTTTCATACGAGTTTTACTTGGGGAACCCCCCCCCCCCCCCCCCCCCCCCCCATTTGAGCAGATTTTTGTTGTTGTTAGATAGAAATAAATCCAGAATCCATGACACGCCCTCAAGACCCCTACGCTCGGCATCTTCTGGCCGCCTCAGACCTACTCCTATCCGAGCTCCGGGAGGGTCATCAAAGAGAAGTCACCTATTCTCGGTCCTTGCCCCACAATGGTGGAACGAACTTCCCACCACAGTTAGGACAGCCGAAACCCGTCCAATCCTTCGCCGTCGACTAAAGACGCACTTCTTCAGTCATTATCTGAAATGGAAGAAAAAAAACTCTAACCCTAACTAACCTTACTGTCATGCACTTGTCCTAATAAACTAACCTACACTGTAGCACTCAACACTTTGATGAACATTGTTACTCAGCTGATAGAGTTGTGCCCTTCCTGATGACTTGTTGTACAGAACTTGTAAGTCGCTTTGGATAAAAGTGTCAGCTAAATGACTAAATGTAAATGTAAATGAGGAGACAGCTTTTCTATATCCCATGGCACAACAAAAGGGGTGAAATCAATGGCAAAATGTATACTAGTAAATAATCATTTTCTTTAGTGAATATCTTAGTCGAGATGTCACTGTTGTGGAACAGCTGTTTCCTGGGGCGCTGTTCAGCTAAATTGAGCAAACTGGATAATAGTGTGTCTCTGTGAAATGTTGCGTTTCTTTTATCTTTTTTTTATATAGTTTTAATCAGACTTATCACAGTTTCAAGCTGATACTGTGTTTTATTATTGCAAAATATAATACAGTCTCCATAATAAAGTATAGGAGCTTTTGAGACAGCGGGCAGAGCCAAATGGAATGTCACTTCTGCGGTCTATTGACCCTTTCTCAAACCCTGCCCTCTTTTCCTGATCCTCCAATCACAACTGTTGCTTTTCCTTGAACAACCGTTGTGATTGGAGGATCAAGAAAAGAGGGTGGAGCTTGAACTGACCCCCAACACTGCCAAGTCTTTAATCTAAAAGGTTGTCAAGAAAATTATAAATAATAAATAATAAATAAAAGTCTCAACCCGTGTCATCAAAACGTTTCTCTGTATTTTACCCAGTGTCTATATTGAGTTTCTGTCATTTTCTCCCCCAGCTCCATCCTCCGTCAGAGGCCTCCAGGTGTCGGCCTCCTCCCCAGACAGCCTCAGTGTTTCCTGGCAGGCCGGCCCGGGCAGGAGTGAGCTATTCAGGGTTCTTCTGAGGGACCAGGAGGGGGACCTGGTGAGGAACATCACCCTGCAGAGCACCGTCACCTCCGTCGCCCTCAACGACCTGCCTGGGACCTTGTACACTGTCACCTCCGTCGACCTCAACGACCTGCTACCCGGGACCTTGTATACCGTCACCGTGGTGACTGAAGCTGTTGGCCTGCAGAGCTCTGTGTCCAAACAGTCAGTGACAGGTAGCTACAGTAGCAGCTTTGATGACAGTCACCATCACCGTTGTCTCTTTTACGGTATCTTAGCGGAGGGAGTCGCTAGATTACCATACAAAAGTCTAGAGTACCGTTTTTATGGATAACGGTATACAGGACTTTTGTTACCACTGTTAAGATTCCAGAATAACAATTGAATTACAATTCAATTGTGTTACAATTTTGCAGAACTTCAGTGTTTAGAAAAGAAAAACGGTTGTGATTGGAGGATCAAGGAAAGAGGGCGAGGTTTGAGACAGGTTGATCGGCTAGAGGGGCATCATAACGAAATGCAGATGTACCCTGTTCAGAGCAATAATATACTTAGCCTGGATTCAGCACTTCTTCACAATTCACAATTCTATTGCCTGAGTCATGGAATTATTATAGGAATTCTGGCGGAAAAAAGGGGAGAAGTGGGCGATTCAAGCCCTGTGTGTTCATCTCCAACTCTAACAAGAGAGCAGGGCATTGTTAAGGGTTATGTTAACGGTTTAACAACACAATCGACTCACTTGGAAGCTCATTGTTTTGCTTTCCAGCCGCTGCGCCCTCCTCTCTCTCTGTTCACACACAGCAGTCAGCGTCACGCTCTCCGTCTCTCTGTCGCTGTTTCCAGGATATTTTAGGCCTTTCTCTTCCCCGCCCTTCCTCTGTCTGCAGCTGGCTGCCCCATCTAAAGCCCTGCCCCTCCTGCCCCTCCTGCCCCCCGCACCGCCTCACTGTAAATCTGTTCGTAGCCGAGAGAGATTGGAATCTGATAGCGGGTTGTTGCAAGCGCAGCTTTTTCTTCTCTGGGAAAATGGGACGTTTCATTCCAGAACGAGACGTTCAGACTTTGATGCCTACTTCTCACAAAGTAGATAATATTACAATCTTTGTTATTTCTATTGTCATGCTATCGTCATTATTGTTATTGTTATTATTATTATTGTCCTGTGACATCTTGTTTATTATTATCATTATATTGTGTGTTATGTTTTATGTTTCATGTAAAAGATAAGAAGGACATTACAAAAATTAAAAATTAAAAAAATAGATACTAGATACTCGAGGCGCCTGCGGCCTTGCTGAGCAAAGGAAGTATATAACCCACACATTTGAGGATATAATGTCAACACCAGAACAGTCAAAAAGACACAGGGCATATGATAAATCAAAAAGACACAGGGCATATGATAAATCAAAAAGACACAGGGCATATGATAAATCAAAAAGACACAGGGCATGTGATAAATCAAAAAGACACAGGGCATGTGATAAATCAAAAAGACACAGGGCATATGATAAATCAAAAAGACACAGGGCATATCATAAATCAAAAAGACACAGGGCATATGATAAATCAAAAAGACACAGGGCATATGATAAATCAAAAAGACACAGGGCATATCATAAACCAAAAGACACAGGACATACACACAGAGTCTAGCACTCACTACGGAAATGGCCGCAAGTCAAAGTCCTCATTTGACCCATTTTGGAGTGTAGTGCATCACCCAGCCCTTCTTTACACCAAGGCTGGTTTCATCTCTCGTGCTTCAGTTCAATACAGGTTATTATTTGTCAAACCCCCCCCCAGTGCCTGCAGCGGTCTCGGACCTGCGGCTGGACAACAACGGCAGCTTGGACGCTCTGAGAGCCTCCTGGGTGTCGGCCAGAGGAGGGGTGGACGCCTACCTGGTGTCCCTGTCGGCCCTGGGCACCGCCACCCAGGAGCGCAGGCTGGCCCCCAACGCCACACACGCACTCTTCCAGGGCCTGACGCCGGGACGTGCCTACCAGCTGTCTGTCAGGACCAGGACGGGAGAGCAGAGCACCGAGGCCAAGAGCAGCGGCAGGACAGGTACAGTCCCAACAAGCGAAATTAACTGATTGTAAATTCTAGGGATGCTCGATATTGGCTTTTTTACCGATACGGATATTCCGATATTGTCCAACTCTTAATTTCCGATACCGATACCGATATATGCAGGGTTTCCCCCCAAAAAAAACTGAATAATTTCAGGTAACTAATAATTTCACTGGATGCATTCAAAAGGCTTTCTAAATGTAAGCATTATCTGTGCAAAATATGATCATTAAAAAAGTAAAAATTAACATTACATATCTCTTGTTGTTGAATTAAACCAACATGCATACTTTTGACAATAAATAAAATAAGAATTGGTTCTTACTTGCTTGCCTGGGTAAATAAAGGTTAAATAAATGTAAAAAAAAAATATATATATATATATATATATATATATATATATATATATATATATATATATATATATATATATATATATTGTTATTGTTTTTTCTTTTTTTTTGACCGATACCGATATTTTCCGATATCACATTTTACTGCCGATATCGGCCGATAATATCGGTCGGCCGATAATATCGGACATCCCTAGTAAATTCACTAGAGGTTGAAGAGATCCTATGTTGATCCTAGGTTTCATTTCCTCCTCTGGTGAGTCCCTACTTAATTCCATAGATATTTCAGATCCAGGAGAAAACCTTGGTACAAGATGTCCTCAGATAGGGACCATGGTGGCCTAATGCCTATCTATATAACGGTCCTTTTACTACCATAGTGTCTTTATACCTGTATCACTGCACCTACATGTTAATACTACAACTCTGTACATACATCTGATTAGCACTATTACTCGGTAGTACTAATTTATAATATTTTATATCCAGTTTAATCACCTGTACATTATATATTACTATTGCACTTTACCGCTACATTTGCACTCTGGTTGGATGCCAAACTTCTTTTCATTGTACTGAAACTAATCTAATCTAATCTAATCTAATCTACTAAAAGAAACTATCATCTAAAACAAAAGTAAAGCTGTTGGCTGTGATGACACATTAATGACATTCATTAATAACAGAAAAGGTTTATTACCATTTTTTTATCATCATTCCTGCTTCAGAAATCCTCCAAATTCATATACTGTTCATTAGTGAATTTATTCACCCTCTCTCCTCCTTCTCCTCCTTTCCCCCTCTCTCCTCCTCCTCCTTTCCCCCTCTCTCCTCCTTTCCTTCTCCTTTCCCCCTCTCTCCTCCTCCTTCTCCTCCTTTTCCCCTCTCTCCTCCTCCCTCTCCTCCTTTCCCCTTCTCTTCTCCTCCTCCTTTCCCCCTCTCTCCTCCTCCTTCTCCTCCTTTCCCCCTCTCTCCTCCTCCTTCTCCTCCTTTCCCCTTCTCTCCTCCTCCTTCTCCTTTCCCCTTCTCTCCTCCTCCTTTCCCCCTCTCTCCTCCTCCTTCTCCTCCTTTCCCCCTCTCTCCTCCTCCACTCCTTTCCCCTTCTCTCCTCCTCCTTCTCCTCATTTCCCATTCTCTCCTTCTCCTCCTTTCCCCCTCTCTCCTCCTCCTTCTCCTTTTCCCTTCTCTCCTCCTCCTTTCCCCCTCTCTCCTCCTCCTTCTCCTCCTTTCCCCCTCCTCCTCCTTTCCCCCTCTCTCCTCCTCCTTCTCCTCCTTTCCCCCTCTCTCCTCCTCCTTCTCCTCCTTTCCCCCTCTCTCCTCCTTCTCCTCCTTTCCCCTTCTCTCCTCCTCCTTCTCCTTTCCCCCTCTCCTCCTTCTCCTCCTTTCCCCCTCTCTCCTCCTTCTCCTTTCCCCCTCTCTCCTCCTCCTTCTCCTCCTTTCCCCCTCTCTCCTCCTCCTTCTCCTCCTTTCCCCCTCTCTCCTCCTTCTCCTCCTTTCCCCCTCTCTCCTCCTCCTCCTTTCCCCCTCTCTCCTCCTTTCCTTCTCCTTTCCCCCTCTCTCCTCCTTCTCCTCCTTTCCCCCTCTCTCCTCCTCCTCCTTTCCCCCTCTCTCCTCCTTTCCTTCTCCTTTCCCCCTCTCTCCTCCTCCTCCTTTCCCCCTCTCTCCTCCTCCTCCTTTCCCCCTCTCTCCTCCTTTCCTTCTCCTTTCCCCCTCTCTCCTCCTTTCCCCCTCTCTCCTCCTCCTCCTCCTTTCCCCCTCTCTCCTCATTTCCTTCTCCTTTCCCCCTCTCTCCTCCTCCTCCTCCTCCTTTCCCCCTCTCTCCTCCTTTCCTTCTCCTTTCCCCCTCTCTCCTCCTCTTTCTCCTTTCCCCCTCTCTCCTCCTCCTTCTCCTCCTTTCCCCTTCTCTCCTCCTCCTCCTTTCCCCCTCTCTCCTCCTCCTTCTCCTCCTTTCCCCTTCTCTCCTTCTCTTCCTTTCCCCTTCTCTCATTCTCCTCCTTTCCCCCTCTCTCCTCCTCCTCCTCCCCCCCCCCTCCTCCTCCTCCTCTTCCAGTCCCTGACAAGGTCGATAAGCTGACCATGGTGGCCCTCGGCGACGGCAGAACCCTGAGAGTGACCTGGTTGCCCCCTAGAGGCGAGTGGGAGAACTACCGCGTCCTGCTGTGGAACGGCTCGGTGGCGCTGGTGAACGACACGCTCAGTAAGCTGGCCAGACAGCAGTCCTTCTCTGTCCCAGGACTGGGCCTGGTGGCCGGAAGACTCTACAGGTCAGAGGTCGCTGTGCTGAGCGGCCCACTGGGGAACTCCGCTTACTGTCATGGAAGACTGGGTAAGTCACTACTTACATCAAAGTCAAAGTGTACTTGTCACAGATACACGTTATACATGTTGTGCAATGGCAAGGCTTTGTGTGCATGCATTAAAAAAAACATAGATTTTTTTTGGGTGGTGTTTCAATGTATAACTATGATTTCTTCGGTTGAGATATTCCGTGATGAATTTAGCATCTCTTTCTCTCTCCCTCTCCCTCCCCCCCCTCTCTCTCTCTCTCTCTCTCTCTCTCTCTCTCTCTCTCTCTCTCTCTCTCTCTCTCCCTCTATCTCTCCCTCTCTCTCTCTCTCTCTTTCTCTCTCACTCACTCACTCACTCACTCACTCACTCACTCACTCACTCACTCACTCACTCACTCACTCACTCACTCACTCACTCACTCACTCACTCTCTCTGTCTGTCTGTCTGTCTGTCTGTCTGTCTGTCTGTCTCTCTCTCTCTCCCTCTCCCTCCCTCTCTCTCTCTCTCTCTCTCTCTCCCCCCTCTCTCTCTCTCTCTACCTCTATCTCTATCTCTCTCTCCCTCTCCCTCCCCCCTCTCTCTCTCTCTCCAGCCCCGCGGCCAGCCCAGAAGCTTGTTGTCCGCCACAGCGACGAGACCACTCTGAGTGTGTTGTGGAGCCGCCCTGTGGGCCAGTGGGAGGACTACACTGCCGTCCTCAGACAGGTGGACACTGCTGCTGTGGTCACGCAGAAGCCCCTCCCCTGGGAGGCCAGGGAGTGCACCTTCAACGTCCTCACACCAGGACGCCTGTACGCCGTCACCGTGACGACCAAGAGCGGCAACCTGAGCACTTCAGCGTCTGTGACTGGACGAACCAGTGAGTTCATTTTAAGATTAAAGGGGAACTATTTTACTATTTCTTTCACTATTTGGGCACTTTTACACAATTCCTGTGAGTCTATGGAACACCTCTGTAATATATATATTTTTTTTATTCATTGTTTTGTATTTCTAATCAAGTCCTCAAAAACAGCATTTTTCTACCTCAAGATCTCGAGCTGTTTTGAGCCTGGGCTCCTAAACCACTGCGCCGGGCCTGCTGAGCGTCGTGTTCGCCTGAACATTAACATGCAGCAGTGACTATGTGACATCACATATAGGCACATTTTCAAACGACTCAGTTCAGTGAGGGTGAATATTGTGAGAGGAGAATTGGAAGAATGCACCAATATGAGAATTTTGAGACATAGATCATATTAATATAAGTTCACATAGCTAGGAAACAATGCTAAACACTCAAAAAGGCCATTTATAAGATAGTTCCCCTTTAATATATATTGATCCCCTTTGGGATGAAATAATTTAAGATGAAATAATGACGTCAGCAGCGTTTCATTCCAAAACTCTGTATATCCATTTTAGAAATATATTGTGGATATACTTTGTTACTTGATGTACACAAAATACACACACTTACTTCTCATGAAATGTTACTTTCTTAGAGGCAAAGGTCTCAAATAGCATAACTTTTTTTATAGCTGTCAAACGTTTCACATAGTAGATATCTCAGTTGGTTTCTCTTCAGGTCACAGTTACCCCCCCCCCCCCCCACACACCATGTAGACCATAGACCTCTTAACCCTTTCACTACCACACTACCAAAGGGTTAACCCTTTCACTGGGACAATACAGAACCCTTTCACTGCCACACGACAAAGGGTTAACCCTTTCACAACCACACTACAGAAGGTCAACCCTTTCACTACCACACTACAGACGGTAACCTTCTGTAGTGTGGTAGTGAAAGGGTTCTGTGGTGTGGTAGTGAAAGGGTTCTGTAGTGTGGTAGTGAAAGGGTTCTGTAGTGTGGTAGTGAAAGGGTTAACCGTCTGTAGTGTGGTAGTGAAAGGGTTCTGTAGTGTGGTAGTGAAAGGTTAACCGTCTGTAGTGTGGTAGTGAAAGGTTAACCGTCTGTAGTGTGGTAGTGAAAGGTTAACCTTCTGTAGTGTGGTAGTGAAAGGTTAACCTTCTGTAGTGTGGTAGTGAAAGGTTAACCTTCTGTAGTGTGGTAGTGATAGGGTTAACCGTCTGTAGTGTGGTAGTGAAAGGTTAACCTTCTGTAGTGTGGTAGTGAAAGGTTAACCTTCTGTAGTGTGGTAGTGAAAGGTTAACCTTCTGTAGTGTGGTAGTGAAAGGTTAACCTTCTGCAGTGTGGTAGTGAAAGGGTTAACACAAACATTCTAAATGGGCCCACCAAGGAAACTATAAAAGAAGGAAGGGTCATCACGTCACGCCCAACATTGAGTTGAATGGGATCAGCCGCCTCCTCGTCATTTAAACAGGTTATTACCTCGGATGTCAGAATCATCTGCAATGTGTTGCATCGTTAACTAAGTTAGCTGACGTTTGATATATTGGTTGGTGTATATTTCCTCAGATAGCTGGTATATTTTGAATTTTAATACAGGCTTCAATAGAACTGGCACCAAAGTCTGGCACCAAGCAGAGCAAAGAACGACGGTGTTCTGACGTCATGACCCTTCCTTCTTTTATAGTGCCCTTGGTATAGAACACTGGTATTCTGATGGGATGATCCTTCCTTCTTTTATAGTGTCCTTGTTATAAAATGCTGGTATTTCTGACGTAATGACCCTTCCTTCTTTTATAGTTTCCTTGGTGCCCCACGTTTATTTTCTGTTGCAATGTTTGCTAATGCCGTCGCCACCAGAAAGTACACGTTTGAATGTTTGAACGTTTGAATAATAAAAAAAATTTAAATCCAAATAAATAAAATAAAACGAACCTTCTCACTGTCTTATACTATCATGCACTCTTCCTACTATACTAATATGTCTTTACTACTTTGCACTCATCACTGCAGCACCCAAGTTTCAGCACTGTTTGATGAACATTGTTACTCAGCTGAAAGAGTTGTGCCCTTCCTGCTGACTTGTCGTACAGAACTTGTAAGTCGCTTTGGATAAAAGCGTCATCTAAATGACTAAATGTAAATGTTTGGCACCAAATAATAATAATAATAATAATAATAGATCAAATTTCTATAGCGCCTTTCATGAAACCCAAGGTCGCTTCACAATCACAACAAAAAATAGGGCTATAGGGAAGTAGGGAAAAAAGGGGGGGGATGAGGCCCGGGCGCGTGTATGCTTTTACCAACGCATTCGTGTTTCCGGGTTCCCGCTTTGCGCTCTGATTGCGTGCCGTGTCTCCTCTCTCAACATGTCTCCTCTCAGGGCGGCTGGGTGGCGCAGCAGTCTAAGCGCTCGTCACCAACGCGAGAGACACCGGTATCGAATCCGGCTGTCAGCGTTGCCTCCGGCTTGGGCCGGCCGTCATACTGACTCAATTGGCAGAGTCAGCGGGGAGGGGAGTCGATGGGGGGTGGTAATCTGGTCGTTGTAAACAGCGACTCCTACAGGTCGGTCAGGGCGCCTGCACAGCGAGGACAGGAGAGGGGGCGAGGGTATAGTGTGAGCCTCCCACACGTTACACCTCGCCAATGAGAGTCCGCGCTGGCAGGTGAAAAGAAGTGGCGGGCTGACTCCGCATGTATTGGGGGGGGGACATGCGATAGTATCTATCTACCCTCCCTACGACCGACCAGTGGGGGGCACATGCGAGCAACGATCAAGACAGGGGAGGGGGGAATTGGCATAACGACTCAATTGGGATGGGAGAAAAAGACAGAAAGAAAAAGGAGGAGAAAAAGTGGATAAAAAAAAAAAAAACATGTCTCCTCTCTCAGCTCCTGCCCAGGTGACCAGGAGGCTGGAGGTCTAACACGTCTCCTCTCTCTCTCTCTCAGCTCCTGCCCAGGTGACCAGGAGGCTGGAGGTCTAACATGTCTCTTCTCTCTCTCTCAGCTCCTGCCCAGGTGACCAGGAGGCTGGAGGTCTAACATGTCTCCTCTCTCTCTCTCTCTCAGCTCCTGCCCAGGTGACCAGGAGGCTGGAGGTCTAACATGTCTCCTCTCTCTCTCTCTCAGCTCCTGCCCAGGTGACCAGGAGGCTGGAGGTCTAACATGTCTCCTCTCTCTCTCTCTCAGCTCCTGCCCAGGTGACCAGGAGGCTGGAGGTCTAACATGTCTCCTCTCTCTCTCTCAGCTCCTGCCCAGGTGACCAGGAGGCTGGAGGTCTAACATGTCTCCTCTCTCTCTCTCTCAGCTCCTGCCCAGGTGACCAGGAGGCTGGAGGTCTAACATGTCTCCTCTCTCTCTCTCTCAGCTCCTGCCCAGGTGACCAGGAGGCTGGAGGTCTAACATGTCTCCTCTCTCTCTCTCTCAGCTCCTGCCCAGGTGACCAGGAGGCTGGAGGTCTAACATGTCTCCTCTCTCTCTCTCTCAGCTCCTGCCCAGGTGACCAGGAGGCTGGAGGTCTAACATGTCTCCTCTCTCTCTCTCTCTCAGCTCCTGCCCAGGTGACCAGGAGGCTGGAGGTCTAACATGTCTCCTCTCTCTCTCTCTCAGCTCCTGCCCAGGTGACCAGGAGGCTGGAGGTCTAACATGTCTCCCCTCTCTCTCTCAGCTCCTGCCCAGGTGACCAGGAGGCTGGAGGTCTAACATGTCTCCTCTCTCTCTCTCAGCTCCTGCCCAGGTGACCAGGAGGCTGGAGGTCTAACATGTCTCCCCTCTCTCTCTCAGCTCCTGCCCAGGTGACCAGGAGGCTGGAGGTCTAACATGTCTCCTCTCTCTCTCTCAGCTCCTGCCCAGGTGACCAGGAGGCTGGAGGTCTAACATGTCTCCTCTCTCTCTCTCTCTCAGCTCCTGCCCAGGTGACCAGGAGGCTGGAGGTCTAACATGTCTCCTCTCTCTCTCTCAGCTCCTGCCCAGGTGACCAGGCTGGAGGTCGGCAGCCTCGGCAGCACCGACAGCCTGCAGGCGCGGTGGGAACGCGCCGCCGGGGAGCTGGACTCGTACCGCGTGCTGCTGGTCCACGACAGCAGCGTCATCAAGAACGAGAGCGTGGCGGCCGACGTCACCAGCCTCAGCTTCCTGGCGCTGAGGCCCGGCGCCCTCTACAGGGTGGTGGTGACCACCACCGTCAGGACGGGCCAGGCCTCCAGGCAGAGCGTGGCCGAGGGACGCACCGGTAGGTCGGAGGAGGAGGACACAGACGGAGGACCTTATTTCATATATACGCTTGATTGTTAAATTGTCGTCTAAATCAAATCAAATCAAATGTATTTTGTAAGGCCCGACGACACGCGTTAATGTCCCCATGGGGCCGGACACGTCTTCTTTAAATAAATGCACAATTAATGCAACACTAGTCCCAGACGTACCCCACGCGAAGGTAAGGAAAAACTCATTAAAACCTAGCAATAGGAAAAGATGCACCACAGGCAATGTGGAGGAGAGAGACCTTAGAAGGGCCGTTCAAGGGGGGATCTCCCTTCTTAGATGTGGGTGATAGTGGTGTTGCATCTGCTCCCTATAACACCAGAGCTGCTCCCCGTATCGCACTAGATGTTTCCCGTGTTGCTCCACCGATGGGCGGAGGCAACCATGCAAGGTGTCAACCTGGTCATCGGGAGCAGTTAGGGGTTAAGTGTCTTGCTCAAGGACTAGTTAGCAGCTCCGACTAGTTAGCAGCTCCGACTAGTTAGCAGCTCCGACTAGTTAGCCACAAACTAATGCAAAGTCGAAAATCGGTCTGTGCAAAGCCTGAAATCAACGTAGACATCTACTCTGGATCAGTGTTGTAGTACTCAAGTCCGAGTCCTGGAATGATTTTCAGGACTCGTGACTCGACTTGGAGTCAGCTCTTTGACTGCCAGAGTGGACTCAACCTTGATGGACTAGGGTCATGGGGACTCGACTCGGGCTCGACTCGGGCTCTTCTTTGGTGACTTGGACTCAAACACTGGGGAGCAGGTTTCGGCGCTGGTCTCAGGGCTTGTACGGACTGGAACGTGGCCCGCAGCACGGACCGTGAGCTGGGAAAGGACTGACCGGCGACATCCACTGGTGAAGTGGGGCTATTCTGAACGTACCCTATGACCTCGTCCTCGCTGCTCTGCTCCGTCCAACGTGGTGAGTGATGGAACGTAAACAGCTCTTTGTATCTGAGAAACTGACCAGAGGATATTATTGAAAACTCGCTCTTATCTGATGCAACAGGAATTTGCCTGGAATTTTCAGGAAGCGGGGACTCCGGCAGCAAAAAAAATAATAAAGAGAAACAAAAAGTCAAGGTCCGTCTATCAAAGACTTCCCGTCAGGCAAGGGAAGAGGATGGGGGTCCTACTTTGCATTGTTAAATTCCAACAGGAGAACCTCACTTTTGTTGGAAAGTATTTGGAAGGTGTTTTCTAAACGATGGAAAGGCTTGGAAGTGATGAGAGAAGCAACACAGACTTGCTGGAGGGTCGACTCTGATGTCATTTATAACCTCGTCTTGTGGCGAAGGATCGTGCGGTGGGTCGTATCAGGGTATCAAAAAACACAGGATACCTCCGAGAACTCAATGATCTCACGATCAATAAGCTCAATGTTTGCATCTTAAAGGAACACGCCAATTTTTTGCGAAAAAAAAAAACAACAGGGCTTTTGAGGTGATGAAATCACTGCGCGCAGGCAGCAGTGGTTAGGCAAATTTATTTTTGTATATATCTGCTTAGAAAACGAAAATGTCTAAAACATTTTTTTTTTTTCTCCATGTGGTAAATACACAGGTCACAACATGTTTACAGGAATGTTTTGGAGTTGTATTTGTAGTGTATTTCGTGACTGTTGGGAACTAGGCTACACTGGCACACCTACTTCCAGTGAATGATGCTAAGCTAGGCTAATGGTGCGGCTGTTCCCTAAGCCTAATGCATGCACAGAGAAGAAAAGGGTATGTATCTGCTTGTCTAACTCCAGGGTAGATGGCAAACAAGCTAATTTCCCAAAAAGTTGGCGTGTTCCTTTAGATAACCAGTCTATTCTGAGCATAGGAAAAACGGTTTCCCCCATCTCTCTTTCTTGATCCGTATCATTTTGGTGGACTGAGTGAAGCCAGTAAATCAGACAGATGATTTCACTATGCTCAGATGTAGAGCTCATACACTTCAGGTCAAATGGCAGCTTAGAAACTACAGTTTAGTAGAGTGAGTCCAAACGTCTCAATTTCAACATTGTTATCTACAGATTAGCTGTGTGGGAGGGAGGTTTAGCTCACAAGGCTATCTATCCGTCAACAAAACCATCAACAAAACAAGGTCATGAAGACAAATAGGCCTGTTCACCAACCCTAGATCAGCATAATTATATATAGATTAGGTTTGGGTACACATCACTTTTTTCGGTACTTTAACTAACTTTAAATAATAATCATTTTTGTTTCAGTTGTAAAAATATAAGTCCAAACTTCTCAATTTCAACATTGTTATTTATTTAGAATGTTTTGTTAATTATTGTTGAAACACACCACACAAAATAAATCGCATGATCATGTATTATGTTTTTAAATGTTTAAAATATCAACATTATCTGGCCATCCTCTGTAAATATTACAGAGGATATTATTATCGCTATGTGGTGTGCTACTGGAGCGCCCCGTTTCCCATTGTCTTCTGCCCCTTTTTTCTCTCTCCTTCTCACCTTTCCATCTACCATGAATGAATGAATGAATGAATGAATGAATGAATGAAAACTTTATTTAACAGATTGCAGAATGGGTACAATACAGTACGGCTCAATACATACAATTGTTAAGGGGATGCAGACCTGAGAAAGACGTTTGTCTTGTTTCCATCAGGGTCCCCCATTTCTGCCATTTTATTCTCCCTTTCTTTTGACTTCCTCTCCTGCTTCAGTTCATTGTTTTTCTTTCTTTCTGCCTCTAGTTTGACTGGTAAAAAGCACTTTCTTTACATTTTGTATCACACACACACGCACACACACACACACACACACACACACACCCACACACACACACACCTACACACACACCTACACACCTACACACACACACACACACACACATGCACACACACACACACACACACACACACCCACACACCTACACACACACACACACACACACACACACACACACACACACACACACACACACACACACACACACACACACACACACACACACACACACACCATGCCATTGATTTCCCCAAACAAACACCAATCATGGTAATACAGTGTAGTATGTCGAGCATCATGACATCACCTTAAATGACTAATTAACAACATGCCAACTCAAAATTGAAAGTTTCTTCTTGTTTACAGTGTTGGGGAGTATTTAACTACATGCAGTTCAATTACTAGTTTAACTACCTTTTGCAGTAGTTGCGTGGTGGTTTAACTACATGCAGTTCAATTACTAGTTTAACTACATTTCGCAGTAGTTGGGTGGTAGTTTAACAGTTCAATTACTAGTTTAACTACCTTTTGCAGTAGTTGGGTGGTAGTTTAACAGTTCAATTACTAGTTTAACTACCTTTTGCAGTAGTTGGGTGGTAGTTTAACTACATGCAGTTCAATTACTAGTTTAACTACCTTTTGCAGTAGTTGGGTGGTAGTTTAACTACAGTACATGCAGTTCAATTACTAGTTTAACTACCTTTTGCAGTAGTTGGGTGGTAGTTTAACTACATTCAAATCTGTAACTTTTTCAGTGTTAACTACTTTCGGTCATGTAGTTTAGGCAGTGCATCATATCCATATCCATATCTTGATGAATTGAAAATGGAGGACCCTGATGTAAACAAGACGAAAGTCTTTCTCTGGTCTTCATCCTCTTAGCAGTTGTTAGTATTGAGCTGTACTGTATTGTACCCATTCTGCAATCTGTTAATAAAGTTTTCAATCAATCAAACCACAAAGCTCCTCAGAGTAGGGCTGCTGATCTGGGGTCGTTGAACAGACCAATTCGTCTTCACAACCGTGTTCAAACTAACAGACTGGAGCTGCTCCTAACTCGAGAGGCCTTGTGAATACGGACAGATGCTTCTTCTCTGATACGTGCCTCATTTCCCCCTGCTGCTCCCCCTCTGCTGGAACGTTAAATGAATGAATGGATGCGCTGAATATCAAAAGATTATGTTGAAATGATGAGCTAAGGCTTATCTGATTCATGAAGAGGCCAGATGTTTTAAAAGACACAAATGTGTTAGCAATTGCTTGCTAAATGAGATCCATTGTTAGCGGCAGTAATAATGATGGCACCGCAGAACAGAAACAGAATTAAACGTCAAAGCATCAGCCCTGCATGGTACTAATTAACAAAAACCACAACTCTCTTTCTCTCTCTTTCTCTCTCTCTGCTCCCTCTCTCTCTGCCCCCCCCTCTCTCTCTCTCTCTGCCCTCCTTTCTCTCTCTCTGCCCCCCTCTCTCTCTCTGCCCCCCCCTCCCCTCTCTCTCTCTCTGCCCCCCCTCCTCTCTCTCTGCCCCCCTCCCCTCTCTATCTCTCTGCCCTCCCTCTCTCTCTCTCTCTCTGCTCCCCCCTCCCCTCTCTCTCTCTGCTCCCCCTCTCTCTCCCTCTCTCTGCTCCCCCCTATCTCTCTCTGCTCCCTCTCTCTCTGCCCCTCTCTCTCTCTGCCTCCCTCTCTCTCTCTCTCTCTCTCTCTCTGCCCCCCCTCTCTCTCTCTCTCTCTCTGCCCCCCCCCCCTCCTCTCTCTCTCTGCCCCCCCCTCTCTCTCTCTCTGCCCCCCCCCTCCCCTCTCTCTCTCTGCCCCCCCTCCCCTCTCTATCTCTCTGCCCTCCCCTCTCTCTCTCTCTCTGCTCCCCCCTCCCCTCTCTCTCTCTGCTCCCCCTCCCCTCTCTCTCTCTGCTCCCCCCTCTCTCTCTCTGCTCCCCTCTCTCTCTGCCCCCTCTCTCTCTCTCTGCCCTCCCCTCTCTCTCTCTCTCTGCCCCCCTCCCCTCTCTCTCTCTGCCCCCCCTCCCCTCTCTATCTCTCTGCCCTCCCCTCTCTCTCTCTCTCTGCTCCCCCTCCCCTCTCTCTCCCTCTCTCTGCTCCCCCCTCTCTCTCTCTGCTCCCCTCTCTCTCTGCCCCCTCTCTATCTCTCTGCCCTCCCCTCTCTCTCTCTCTCTCTGCTCCCCCTCCCCTCTCTCTCTCTGCTCCCCCTCCCCTCTCTCTCCTCTCTCTGCTCCCCCCCTCTCTCTCTCTGCTCCCCTCTCTCTCTGCCCCTCTCTCTCTCTCTCTGCCCTCCCCTCTCTCTCTCTCTCTGCTCCCCCCCCCTCCCCTCTCTCTCCCTCAGTCCCCGCAGCGGTAGGCGAGGTGACGGTCAGCAACAACGGTCGCATGGACTTCCTGAGCGTGTCGTGGCGTCCCGCCCCCGGCGACGTGGACAGCTACTGGGTGACACTGAGGGACCAGGAGAGGACGGTCCACACGCTGGCCGTGTCCAGGTCCAGCCCCGAGTGTGTGTTCAAGTCCCTGGTGTCGGGACGGCTCTACAACATCTCCATCACGTCCCGCAGCGGAGCCTACGAGAACCACACCGTGGTGCAGGAGCGCACGCGTGAGTCCAGCAGGGCTGTCCCCCCCGACTGAGGATTTGGATAGTCGACTTTGATTGCCGAAATTAGCCGATAGCCGACTATCAGTCGACTATGAATATTTTTTTTACATTTTTATTAAAATACTTTTAAATATATATATATAACTAAATATATATTATATTTATTTGTCATTATGCACAGTTAAACAGACAGTTACACCGTACAATGAAAATCTTACTTTGCTAGTCCCTCCTTCACACAGAATAACAACATATAGAATAGAATAGAAATACTTTATTCATCCAGAAGGAATTAAACTAGAATAAAAAATATTAAGAAAACTTTAATGCTAAAATAGAGTATTTAGAAAGATAAATAAGAAAGAAAAAAAAGAAATAGAGAGAAATAGCAGATCGAATGAAAAGAGCATCTGCACACGCGCGCAAGAAATCACGGTTTTCATTTGCAAGCTTTCAATCTGAGGTCTTTCTCAAAGCATGAACGGGTAACAAGTGACTTATTAACAAGGAACGTGTGATTTGATTTGATTTGATTAGAATTAATTTTTTTAAATACAAGATTCCAGAAAAACGTCAAGACTTATTTCCATTGTGGTCCTTGGTCTCAGACAGATAAGCAATACAAAACATGACCATGAATAACAATTTGACAAACTACATAGACATGAACATTTTAAATGCAGTACAAACGTAGCCACAGGCAACAATGTATCAGACAACATTTTCATGCATTTTAAAATCTAGTTTTTGACATTGTCGAGGAGCCATGATTTTACTTTTTGCTTAAAATTGTGTCGGCGGCTACTGATGCATTTTAGCTGTGAAGGTAGCAAATTCCAATTTGTGGCTCCCCCAGAATTTAAAAGAACATTTGCCCATATTAGTTTTGAACCTTGGAATACGCAGGTCAGCAATGCTGGCTCTGGTGTTATGGGCAGGGGTGTAGCTCCAGATTCTGGGCCCCATGAAAGAATGTATTTGTAGGCCCCCAGTGAATGCGAGAGCAGAATTCTTTTTGGCAATTTTTTTATTGATGAAAACGCATAATATGGTTTTCACCTATACATTCGGATCAGCAGTTCAGCACCTGCACTGTTGGTGGGTGAGCCTAGTAAAGGATGTCGCATTGCGTTCATCTTCAATGAATGGACCAATGCAATAGTCTACCAAAGCCCCCCCTCTCTCTCTATATATCTCACACACACACACACACACACACACACACACACACACACACACACACACACACACACACACACACACACACACACACACACACACACACACACACACACTTCAGAAACAAACATAGTATCAATGAGAGCATCAATAATACACCTGAGTGATGTCTAGTAAAAAAAAAAAAAACACGTTTTTTTTGGGGCCCCCCCCCCAGTGCTGGGCCCTTGGAATCATCCTAAGCTACCCCCCCCAGCTACGCCCCTGGTGGGTATGCTGCATGTCCCTGTTCCACTGAAAATAATTTGTAAGATAAGAGGGGGCCCTATTATTAGAAATGTTGTGAACTATGTTGAGCTGAAGTTGAACGGACCTGGCTTCCAGAGGGAGCCAGCCCAGCAACTGGAAGTGTTGTTTGCCCACATGTGCTCTGGAGGCTAGTCCTAGAGTTACCCAGGTGCAGGTTCACTTGTGGTGAAATTACTGAGATATGAAGATCTCTATCAGGGGCGTCCATTTGGTATGGCAAGGTATGGCACTCGCCTTTTTACAATTTTTTATGTTGATTTAGAATTCATTCATTCACATTATGAACGAAGCTTCGAACTATTCGGTACAGCCCTAGCATGTTTTGATATTGTCAATTATCTCACTTTTACTAGGTGACTTTTGCTGTGACTAACTGAAATATGCCCAAAAAAAAAGGTAAATGGACATAGGGAAGTTTTTTTTATCAAAGGGCAGCAGAGACAAGTGATACAGGGACACAGGTAAGGTCTGGCTTAGTGATTATAACAGTGCAGTTCAGCATTCAGTAACCCATACTTTTTGTGAACGTGTTTTTTGATACTACATTCTGTTGAACACACACCTCAAAACCGTACCTAAGGAAAATTGGCTCAATTGCAAGAAAAGTAATAGACAGTTATGATATTACATTTTGCATAATTTGTATGCAAAATATTGTGGTTCCCTGCTTTACTCTGTTGACACATTTCTATACTAAAAATGCTTGTGTAGTCCTGTGTCATACCTAAAATGTTGTCATATAACTGAATTGTATAGAAACAACTCACCAAAAAGTGACTATTGCACAACTGATTTGACAAAAAAATCACCAAGGGGGGGAAACCCCCCATTCACCCCCCCCCCCCCCCCTCCTCGCCGTACCTTGCCTTTTAGTGAAAGGACGCCACTGATCTCTAGTCATCCGTGAAGGGGGACCTGGGTCACTCACGGTTCCCACCTCTCTGCCCCCCCCCCCCCCCCCCCTCAGAGCCGTCTAAAGTGCAGAACCCCACCGCCACCCACGCCGCGCGGGACGACTACCTGAAGGTGTACTGGCGCCACGCGGCCGGAGACTTCGACTTCTACCAGGTGGTCATCAAGCACAACAACATCTTCCACCAGAACAAGACGGTCCCCAAGACGCAGATCGAGTGCGTGTTCAACGGCCTGGTGCCGGGCCGGCTGTACACGGTGGTGGTCAGCACCTGGAGCGGCAAGTACGAGACCAGCGCCTCCACCGACGGCAGGACCTGTGAGTGGCCTTTCACTACCACACTACAGACGGTTAACCTTTCACTACCACACTACAGACGGTTAACCTTTCACTACCACACTACAGACGGTCAACCCTTTCACTACCACACTACAGACGGTCAACCCTTTCACTACCACACTACAGACGGTTAACCCTTTCACTACCACACTACAGACGGTCAACCTTTCACTACCACACTACACTACAGACGGTTAACCTTTCACTACCACACTACAGACGGTTAACCTTTCACTACCACACTACAGACGGTTAACCTTTCACTACCACACTACAGACGGTCAACCCTTTCACTACCACACTACAGACGGTCAACCCTTTCACTACCACACTACAGACGGTCAACCCTTTCACTACCACACTACAGACGGTCAACCTTTCACTACCACACTACACTACAGACGGTTAACCTTTCACTACCACACTACATAATGTTAACCCTTTCACTACCACACTACAGACGGTCAACCTTTCACTACCACACTACAGACGGTTAACCTTTCACTACCACACTACAGACGGTTAACCTTTCACTACCACACTACATAATGTTAACCCTTTCACTACCACACTACAGACGGTCAACCCTTTCACTACCACACTACAGACGGTCAACCCTTTCACTACCACACTACAGACGGTCAACCTTTCACTACCACACTACACTACAGACGGTTAACCTTTCACTACCACACTACAGACGGTTAACCTTTCACTACCACACTACATAATGTCAACCCTTTCACTACCACACTACAGACGGTCAACCTTTCACTACCACACTACAGACGGTCAACCTTTCACTACCACACTACAGACTGTCAACCTTTCACTACCACACTACAGACGGTCAACCTTTCACTACCACACTACAGACGGTCAACCCTTTCACTACCACACTACAGACGGTTAACCCTTTCACTACCACACTACAGACGGTTAACCCTTTCACTACCACACTACAGACGGTCAACCCTTTCACTACCACACTACAGACGGTTAACCCTTTCACTACCACACTACAGACGGTCAACCCTTTCACTACCACACTACAGACAGTCAACCCTTTCACTACCACACTACACTACAGACGGTTAACCCTTTCACTACCACACTACAGACGGTTAACCTTTCACTACCACACTACACTACAGACGGTTAACCCTTTCACTACCACACTACAGACGGTTAACCTTTCACTACCACACTACAGAAGGTTAACCCTTCACTACCACACTACAGACGGTTAACCTTTCACTACCACACTACACTACAGACGGTTAACCTTTCACTACCACACTACAGACGGTTAACCCTTCACTACCACACTACAGACGGTTAACCTTTCACTACCACACTACAGACGGTCAACCCTTTCACTACCACACTACAGACGGTTAACCTTTCACTACCACACTACACTACAGAAGGTTAACCCTTTCACTACCACACTACAGACGGTCAACCCTTTCACTACCACACTACAGAAGGTTAACCCTTTCACTACCACACTAGAGACGGTTAACCTTTCACTACCACACTACACTACAGAAGGTTAACCCTTTCACTACCACACTACAGACGGTCAACCCTTTCACTACCACACTACAGACGGTCAACCCTTTCACTACCACACTACAGAAGGTTAACCTTTCACTACCACACTACAGAAGGTTAACCCTTTCACTACCACACTACAGAAGGTTAACCTTTCACTACCGCACTACAGAAGGTTAACCCTTTCACTACCACACTACAGACGGTTAACATTTCACTACCACACTACAGACGGTCAACCCTTTCACTACCACACTACAGACGGTTAACCTTTCACTACCACACTACAGAAGGTTAACCCTTTCACTACCACACTACAGACGGTTAACCTTTCACTACCACACTACAGACGGTTAACCTTTCACTACCACACTACACTACAGAAGGTTAACCCTTTCACTACCACACTACAGAAGGTTAACCCTTTCACTACCACACTACAGAAGGTTAACCTTTCACTACCACACTACACTACAGACGGTTAACCTTTCACTACCACACTACACTACAGACGGTCAACCTTTCACTACCACACTACACTACAGACGGTCAACCTTTCACTACCACACTACAGAAGGTTAACCTTTCACTACCACACTACACTACAGACGGTTAACCTTTCACTACCACACTACAGAAGGTTAACCTTTCACTACCACACTACACTACAGACGGTTAACCTTTCACTACCACACTACACTACAGACGGTCAACCTTTCACTACCACACTACAGACGGTCAACCTTTCACTACCACACTACAGACGGTCAACCTTTCACTACCACACTACAGAAGGTTAACCTTTCACTACCACACTACAGAAGGTTAACCTTTCACTACCACACTACAGACGGTCAACCCTTTCACTACCACACTACAGACGGTCAACCCTATCACTACCACACTACAGAAGGTCAACCTTTCACTACCACACAACAGAAGGTTAACCTTTCACTACCACACTACAGACGGTCAACCCTTTCACTACCACACTACAGAAGGTTAACCTTTCACTACCACACTACAGACGGTCAACCTTTCACTACCACACTACAGAAGGTTAACCTTTCACTACCACACTACAGAAGGTTAACCTTTCACTACCACACTACAGACGGTCAACCCTTTCACTACCACACTACAGACGGTCAACCCTATCACTACCACACTACAGAAGGTCAACCTTTCACTACCACACAACAGAAGGTTAACCTTTCACTACCACACTACAGACGGTCAACCCTTTCACTACCACACTACAGACGGTCAACCCTTTCACTACCACACTACAGACGGTCAACACTTTCACTACCACACTACAGAAGGTTAACCCTTTCACTACCACACTACAGAAGGTTAACCCTTTCACTACCACACTACAGACGGTTAACCTTTCACTACCACACTACACTACAGAAGGTTAACCCTTTCACTACCACACTACAGAAGGTTAACCTTTCACTACCACACTACAGAAGGTTAACCTTTCACTACCACACTACAGACGGTTAACCTTTCACTACCACACTACAGAAGGTTAACCTTTCACTACCACACTACAGACGGTTAACCTTTCACTACCACACTACAGAAGGTTAACCTTTCACTACCACACTACAGACGGTTAACCTTTCACTACCACACTACAGACGGTTAACCGTCTGTAGTGTGGTAGTGAAAGGGTTAACCTTCTGTAGTGTAGTGTGGTTGTGAAAGGGTTAACCCTTTGTCGTGTGGCAGTGCCAGGGTTAACCTTCTGTTTTGTCGCAGTGAAAGGGTTAACCCTTTGGTAGTGTGGTAGTGAAAGGGTTAAAAAACCATATCAAGCCATTTAAAACATATTTATATACATTCAAATCACGTTAAAAACTAAGCGGATGATCTGTACAAGGGCATTTAGAAAAGCCAGGCTGAAAAGATGTGTTTTTTAGCAGCGATTTTTAAAAGTGGCAAGTGACTGGGGCAGACCTAATAATATTAACAGGTAGACTGTTCCAGTGGCGCGGGGCGGCCACAGCAGAGGTCTTTAGTCCGGCTCTGGGGACGTCCAGGACCTCAGAGCTCTGGACAGGGTTCTGGACGTTCATCTCTCTGGACTCGGTACTGTTGTGTTGGGAGGGTTTTTACAGATGCCGGTGCCGTTTTTTTTGTTCTTGGCTGAAACAAGTAGAATTTAATTAATTGAATAATGCCTTTCACCGGTGGTGTCAGAGCATAGGGTCATAGGGTCATAGGGTCAGCCACTTATCACGCAGGTAGGGGTTCAGTCTGTGCCTCGTTCAAGGGCACCTGGCCAGGGACGGTGTAGCGTAGCGTAGAGGCAGTGATGGAAGAAGTACACAGTTCCTTTACTTTAAGTATCTAAAGTAAAAGTATGCATTCTACATGACGTTTGTGTATTCCAGTGCTTGGGAATATTCAAACCTCAATCCATTGACCTCTAAAGGTTATGTTAAAGTGGTATGTGGACCAGTTATGCTGCTCTGATTAAAGGTTGTGTTAAAGTGGTATGTGGTCCAGTTATGCTGATCTGATTAAAGGTCGTGTTAAAGTGGTATGTGGTCCAGTTATGCTGCTCTGATTAAAGGTTGTGTTAAAGTGGTATGTGGTCCAGTTATGCTGCTCTGATTAAAGGTTATGTTAAAGTGGTATGTGGTCCAGTTATGCTGATCTGATTAAAGGTCGTGTTAAAGTGGTATGTGGTCCAGTTATGCTGCTCTGATTAAAGGTTGTGTTAAAGTGGTATGTGGTCCAGTTATGCTGCTCTGATTAAAGGTTGAGTTAAAGTGGTATGTGGTCCAGTTATGCTGCTCTGATTAAAGGTTATGTTAAAGTGGTATGTGGTCCAGTTATGCTGCTCTGATTAAATTTTATATTAATATTATTCCCTTGAGTCATTTTAGTTCCCTAAAATTAAAATACTCACATAAAGTAGCTCGAAATTGTAAGTACAGTACTTGAGTGAAAACACTTTCCACCACTGCATAGATGGAATAGAATGACTCTTGACCTCTCCTGCTCAACAAAAGCTGCTCTTTCTCTCTTGCCACCACATTCCCCCCATCTCTCTGTCTCCCTCTTTCTCTCTCTCTCCCTCCCTCTCTCTCTTCCCTCCCTCTCTCTTCCCTCCCTCTCTCTCTTCCCTCCCTCTCTCTCTCTCTTCCTCTCTCTCTCTCTCTCCCTCTCT
>NC_140182.1:17582136-17609636 GCF_963971535.1 Notolepis coatsorum
CCTGGCCCTGGCCGGGCGGGGCACGGAGGACCTGCGTGTGACCTGGTCTGCGGCTCCGGGTGACGTGGACCACTACGAGGTGCAGCTGCTGTTCAACGACATGAAGGTGTTCCCGCCCATGACCCTGGGCAGCGGCGTGGGGGGGTACGTCCTGGCCTCCCTCACCCCGGGACGCCTCTACAAGATCCTGGTGTCCACCTTCAGCGGACCCAACCAGAGAGCCCAGTTCATAGAGGGGCGCACAGGTAGGCCGTGTGAGAGAGAGGGGGGGGGGGGGGGGGGGAGAGAGAGGGAGAGAGAGAGAGAGAGAGAGAGGGGGGGAGGGAGAGGGAGAGAGAGGGGGGGCAGAGAGAGAGAGAGAGAGAGAGAGAGAGGGAGAGAGAGGGGGGGAGGGGGAGAGAGAGGGAGAGAGAGAGGGAGAGAGAGGGGGGGCAGAGAGAGAGGGGGGGAGGGAGAGGGAGGGAGAGAGAGGGGGGGCAGATAGAGAGAGAGAGAGAGAGAGAGAGAGAGAGAGGGGGGGGGGGCAGAGAGAGAGAGGGGGGAGGGAGGGAAGGGAGAGAGAGAGAGGGAGGGAGAAAAAGAGAGATAAGGAGGGAAGAGAAAGAGAGACACACACACACACACAGAGGGGGGGCAGAGAGGGAGAGAGAGGGGGAGGGGTAGAGGGAGAGAGAGAGAGAGAGAAATAGAGAGGGGGGCAGAGAGATAGAGAATGTGTTTGTGATCATTTCAACGCGTCTGCAATGCCCTCAGTTCATGACATATAGTAGTTATTTCACCTTTACTCTTTACTGTATGAAGCACAATCTCAGGAGGGTCATACAGAACCAAGCATTTCACTGTAATGTGCAAACTTGAAAACGTGAAACTTGAAAACGTGAAACTTGAAAACGACGTGAAACTTGAAAATGTGAAACTTGAAAACGTGAAACTTGAAGACGTGAAACTTGAAGACGTGAAACTTGAAGACGTGAAACTTGAAAAAACGTGAAACTTGAAAAAACTTGAAACTTGAAGTAGCTAGTAGTTTGGTAAACCACAGTTTTAGAGTAGTTTCCCCACAACACCGCTTGTTCAACCCCCCCCTCTCCAGTTCCCAGCAAGGTGAAGAACATCCACATCAGTAACCACGGCCAGAGCGGCAGTCTGAAGGTCAGCTGGACGCCGGGCCAGGGCGACGTGGACGGCTACTCCGTGTCCCTGTACCGGGACGAGCGGCGGCTGGAGCTGCGGCCCGTCCTCAAGCACCAGTACGAGCTGAGCTTCGGCGCCCTGCAGGCGGGACAGCGCTACAGCGTCACCGTGCAGTCCATCAGCGGGGAGCTGGTCAACAACAACACGGCTAGCGGACGCACAGGTTCGATACCCACGCAGTTTATTTTAAAGGAACACGTCGCCAACATTTTGGGAAATTAGCTTACCGTCCTCTCCGGAGAGAGAGAGACGAGAAGATCGAGCTACCAGTTTTCCTCTCTGTGCGTTCAGTAGAAAGCTATCTGGCTGAACGGTTAGCCTAGCTTAGCACAATGAATGGTATAGGTACACCTAGGTACACCTCTTCCCCGAAGGCTAACCGGCACGGTCCGCTTCCATTCATTGTGCTAAGCTAGGCTAACGTGCAGCCAGATAGCTTTCTACTGAACCTATTACAAAAGAAATAAACTGTATTTACTGTATCAATTAACATGTCCGAGTCCTCATCTGCACCTTCCGAGTCCGAATGCAGTCAATGTCCAAGTCCAAGTCCGAGTCGTCATCGGTGCTCAAGTCCAAGTCGAGTCACGAGTCCTGGGAATCAGTCCACCACAACACTGGTGTGATGAATGTCCTCTAGGGCAGGGGTTCCCAAACTTTTCAGGCCGGGACCCAGAAAATAAAGCGTCAGAGAGCCGCGGCCCAATGCACATCGTCAGGCTTTTTTTTATAAAAATAATTGCCAGGTGACCGATTTTTTAAGCCAAATATCACTTCAATCCTATTAAGTTAGTTCAAGTTAGTTATTCATTTGTATGTGCTATTTATGAGAGGGCTAACTTGTTGCAAAATAATAATGATAATAATAATAGCCTCATTAAAATACTATTGTTGCTTCGGTTGTTTTCAGCGTTTTATGTGCATAATCTGTTATTTAGTTTGAAATGTTCGTTGAAATAAGTAGATTTTTTGTTTTTGTTTATTTATTAAGTTAATATAAAACCATATAGTCTCATTTTAGAATACAATAGAATCGAATTTTAGAATACAACTAGAAACACTGTCCTGGCCTGCTTCTAAGTTCAGTGGCATGACAAAAAAAAAAAAAAAATATTTTTTTATTTATTTTTTTAATCATCTCGCGGCCCTCTCGTGGCTGCTCGCGGCCCACCTTTGGGTCGCGACCCCGACTTTGGGAACCACTGCTCTAGGGCTGACCTTTTTTTTGGAATTCGAAGCTTCGGGGCCGAGATTCGATTTTAATTCGAAGCTTTGAGATAAAAAAAATAAATGTTGTGGGACTTGTACAGCACTTTGTTCAACTTTGTCAGTGCTGTAAAATGTCAACCTTTTTAAATCTTAGACAAACAAAACACTTTGCTTTCATGAAATATTGTAAGCCCGTCATTTGAGGCTTTATAAAAGCAGCACAATGAACACAAATCTGTCAGTGCCGAGCCCGACCTCATCTTAAATAACAAACAGCATTGCTTGTTGTAGTTAACAAAGAGAGGCAGAGTTGATTTTGCACAACAACAAAAAAACTAAAACAAAACCTTTTTTATTCTTTTTTTTATAATCGAATTTTATTTTCATATTCGAATCCCATGCCCATCGAACGAAGCTTCGAAGTATTTAAGACGGCCCTAATGTCCCCCTCCTCCTTCCAGTGCCCTCGATGGTGACGGGCCTCCAGGTGGACAACCGCCACACCACCTGTAGCCTGCAGGTGGTGTGGCAGGAGGCGCTGGGCGTGGCCGACGGCTACAACCTGCAGCTGCTGGACGAGAGGGGCAGCCTGGTGGCCAACTCCAGCCGGCCCTCCGGCCCTCACACCACCCAGCACCGCTTCGACGGCCTCACGCCGGGCAAGAGGTACCGCGTCCTGGTCCAGACCGCCAGCGGAGGCGTGTTCAGCCTGGGGGCCAGCGCCGAGGCTCGCACACGTAAGACTTTACCGCAGTTTTTACCGCGTATCTCCCACACACTGATATTCATGAATATATGCTTTGCTTTAAAGCGGACTTTACTATTCCTTTCACTATTTGGGCAACTTTACACAATTCCTGTGAGTCTATGGAACACATCTGTAAAGTATTTTTTTTTTGCATGTTGCGGTGAAACCCAATCGTACAGATTTGTCGAAGAGACTATTCCATTAGTTCCTTAATCATTTTATTTATTAGATTAGATTAGATTAAATGTATTGTCATTATACAGCACAAGTACAGTACAACGAAAAGAAGTTTGGCAAAGATAAAGTGCAATAGTAATATACGATGTACACTGGTGATTACACTGGTTATGAGATATATAAATTAGTACTACTGAGTAATAATGCTAATCAGATGTATGTACAGAGTTGCAGTATTAATATGTACAGTGATACAGGTATAAAAGCAGTATGGTCATAGTCATACTGGCCAGCAGCGTAGGAGTACGTAAGGGATATGTACAGATATATAGATATAGTATCTACAGATATGTAAAAAGGATTATATGCAGGTATTTACAGACAGATGTGGATATATATATACGGTAAGAATACATAATGTGGGGAGCTCCAGTAGCTCACCGCGTACCTCGGACGCTATTTCGGCGTCGGGGACAACCGTGCGCGTCACGGATCTGGGGTACACGAGTTCGACTCCCGGACTCGCCGTATTTTCTCAGAGTGTCTTTCCCCCGATCTATACCCCATTCAACCTGTTTCTGTCGGTCATGCTTGACCAGAAAAAGCGATAAACGCTAAAAGAACCAGTTGACTGGTCAAAGTTTAAAAAAAGAATACATAATGTATGGTATATACAGCATTATTGTACATTGAATTTAGTCAAAGACAGTCCTAGTTAGTACTGAATAAAGTTAGGATGATGGATAAACAATGTGAAAGCCAACCTGGTGAAACCCCCCCCCCCCCCCACCCCCCTGTCCGCCTCCTCTCAGGCCCCGCGGCGGTCAGCGACCTGTCCATCGAGACCAACACCACCACCAGCCTGGCCTTCCACTGGCTGCCACCAGAGGGCGAGTTTGAGGCCTACGACATCTACCTGTACAACGGAGACGACACGCTGCAGGATCGCCTCAACGGCCGGCCCAGCACCCAGCAGTGCACCTTCCAGGGCCTCAGGCCCGGCGCCCCCTACAGGATGGTGGTGCTGACGCGCAGCGGCGAGCAGACCAACGACTCGGCCATCTGGGCCAGGACCGGTGAGGGCAGCGGGTCACGGGTTCACGGGTTCAAACGAGGGGAGAGTGGGATTTATATACAAAATTATATTGTAACTATATTTATTTATTTATTTATTTATATTGTAACTATATTTATTTATTTACACTGCCTACTTGCCCATTATGCGCATGCCCAGAGTTAATTATATTGTTATATTGTTTACACTGCCTATTTTTTTATTTATTATGTCTCCACTGTACTATAATTTTATGACCTGTATCATGACTTCTACTACCTGTACCTCCCCTCCCCCCTCCCCCATGCTGCTATGATGCCTGAATTTCCCCAAGGGGATCAATAAAGGAATATCTTATCTTAAAATAAGCTTTAGAAAAAAGTCTGGAGGATGATGAAAAAGGGGACATTTTAGAGAAGGAATACAGTTTAAAAAATATATATAATAATTCAAATACACACAATCTTATTTCATGCCATATCTCAAGTCAAGAGTTTTATTTGTCACGGCATACAAGCACACAGATGTCTATTTTTCTTTTGTGCTGCAATTGTAACAACTGACAATTGACACTTCATGTGAACTAACCGGCGAGTGACCCTCTGTCTCTGTCCCCTCTGTCTCCCTCTGTCTCTGTCCCCTCTGTCTCCCTCTGTCTCTGTCCCCTCTGTCTCCATCCCCTCTGTCCCCTCTGTCTCTGTCCCCTCTGTCTCCTTCTCCTCGGTCTCTGTCCCCTCTGTCTCCCTCTGTCTCTGTCCCCTCTGTCTCTGTCCCCTCTGTCTCCTTCTCCTCTGTCTCTGTCCCCTCTGTCTCCTTCTCCTCTGTCTCTGTCCCCTCTGTCTCCTTCTCCTCTGTCTCTGTCCCCTCTGTCTCCTTCTCCTCTGTCTCCGTCCCCTCTGTCTCCTTCTCCTCTGTCTCCTTCGCCTCTGTCTCCACCCCCCTCTGTCTCCTTCTCCTCTGTCTCCTTCTCCTCTGTCTCTCTCCTCCTCTGTCTCCTTCTCCTCTGTCTCCGTCCCCTCTGTCTCCTTCTCCTCTGTCTCCTTCGCCTCTGTCTCCACCCCCCTCTGTCTCCTTCTCCTCTGTCTCCGTCCCCTCTGTCTCTGTCCCCTCTGTCTCCTTCTCCTCTGTCTCCTTCTCCTCTGTCTCCGTCTCCTCTGTCTCCTTCTCCTCTGTCTCCTTCTCCTCTGTCTCCTTCTCCTCTGTCTCCTCCTCTGTCTCCACCCGCCTCTGTCTCCTTCTCCTCTGTCTCCTTCTCCTCTGTCTCCTTCTCCTCTGTCTCCTCCTCTGTCTCCTTCTCCTCTGTCTCCTTCTCCTCTGTCTCCGTCCCCTCTGTCTCCATCTCCTCTGTCTCCATCTCCTCTGTCTCCTTCTCCTCTGTCTCTGTCCCCTCTGTCTCCACCCCCCTCTGTCTCCGTCCCCTCTGTCTCCTCCTCCTCTGTCTCCGTCCCCTCTGTCTCCACCTCTGTCTCCTCCTCTGTCTCCATCCCCTCTCTCTCCTCCTCTGTCTCTGTCCCCTCTGTCTCCTCCTCCTCTGTCTTCTTCTCCTCTGTCTCTGTCCCCTCTGTCTCCCCCTCTGTCTCCTCCTCTGTCTCCATCCCCTCTCTCTCCTCCTCTGTCTCTGTCCCCTCTGTCTCCTCCTCCTCTGTCTTCTTCTCCTCTGTCTCCGTCCCCTCTGTCTCCCCCTCTGTCTCTGTCCCCTCTGTCTCCGTCCCCTCTGTCTCTGTCCCCTCTGTCTCCCCCTCTGTCTCCGTCCCCTCTGTCTCCGTCCCCTCTGTCTCTGTCCCCTCTGTCTCCGTCCCCTCTGTCTCTGTCCCCTCTGTCTCCCCCTCTGTCTCCGTCCCCTCTGTCTCCTCCTCTGTCTCCACCTCTGTCTCCTCCTCTGTCTCTGTCCCCTCTGTCTCCCCCTCTGTCTCTGTCCCCTCTGTCTCCGTCCCCTCTGTCTCCGTCCCCTCTGTCTCCCCCTCTGTCTATGTCCCCTCTGTCTCCTTCTCCTCTGTCTCCGTCCCCTCTGTCTCCGCCCCCTCTCTCTGTCCCCTCTGTCTCCTTCTCCTATGTCTCCGTCCCCTATGTCTCCGTCCCCTCTGTCTCCGCCCCCTCTCTCTGTCCCCTCTGTCTCCTTCTCCTCTGTCTCCACCCCCTCTGTCTCCTTCTCCTCTGTCTCCGTCCCCTCTGTCTCCTTCTCCTCTGTCTCCTTCTCCTCTGTCTCCTTCTCCTCTGTCTCCTTCTCCTCTGTCTCCTTCTCCTCTGTCTCCTTCTCCTCTGTCTCCTTCTCCTCTGTCTCCGTCCCCTCTCTCTGTCCCCTCTGTCTCCGTCCCCTCTGTCTCCTTCTCCTCTGTCTCCCCCTCTGTCTCCGTCCCCTCTGTCTCCGTCCCCTCTGTCTCCGTCCCCTCTGTCTCCGTCCCCAGTCCCGGCGGCGGTGATGTCCCTGTCGGCCCAGAGCTCCAACCAATCGGAGGCCTTGCTGAGGGTCAGCTGGGAGCGGGCGGGCGGGGAGCTGAGCGGCTACCTCCTGTCGCTCTACAACCCCGACGGCTCGCAGCAGGCCGAGGAGCAGCTGGGCCCCGACGTCACGGAGTTCCTCTTCCCCCAGCTGGTCCCCGGGCGCCTCTACCGGGCCGTGGTGCTGAGCCGCAGCGGGGAGCTGTCCAACAGAGCCAGCTCCCTGGGCAGGACCGGTAAGACCACACCACCTTTGACCTTCAGTACGTTTCCAACGATAGACCAGCGGTTCTCAAACTACGGGGTTGCGACCCAAAGTGGGGTCGTGGCTATAGGTGACAGTGGGGTCACGCATTGGCATAATTCCTAAAACGCAAGTTATAGGCCCTGACGCATATGATAGATTATCGATTGGGCGTTTCTTTCCTATACACGCTATATTAAAAAATTCAAATGTATATGATCGGTATACATTATGCTTCATCATGCGTGAAGGAAAGGGGGGGGGGGTCGTTTATAATTCCTTGATCGTCAGTAACGGCTTTATTTAGTATGGGTTGATATGTTGATCAGATGGATTGCCGTGAAATGAATAAACAATCGGGCTGAAAATAACGTTATATTCCTCTTACCGTTTGGCGATGAGACTGGAGGAAAAATATTTCAATTATTTGACGTCGATCTGCTAGATCCATTTCCCGTTTGTATGACGCAATAAACGCCGAAATCATATTGATTATTGCGTTTCGAAAGCGATCCCAATGCACTCGAGTGTGTATCCACGCTACAAGATATTACTGCCGGAGGGATTTCCTCGATGCACCGAGCGCCACTTCCGGTTTGGCTTGGAGTGTAACTCGCCGGACATCCACCAGGCGCCGGTATTGAGGCGTTGCAATATCAGACAGGGTCCAGCTGCAGTCCCGGAGGGAGGCTGGATGAATTATGAATGCCATGGCGAAAAAATTTAATATTGATCCCAAAAACGTGTTTATTCGCTGTTGGCGTTCAACGCATGGCGGGCAATAACGAATTATCACGTTGTTGGCGTCCAATGTGTTAATTCCACATTGAAATTACGTGATACATTAAGTGTGGGGTCGCCAAAAAGAATCCTAAATAAAATGGGGTCGTGGTATAAAAAAGTTTGAGAACCCCTGCGATAGATCAACTGTAATGTTATTGTTATCTTTTAGCAAAACAATCTACCTTCTGAATCTTCAGCGTTATTTGTTATTGTTGAATTTGTATTAGAATACAGGGTTATTCATATGATAATAGTGGCTTTATTGTACTACAGTCATAGGAAAAAATATGAATAACCTTGTACTGTCTTTTACTATTATGCACCATGCTACTAAGGAATCTACCTTGGCTCTATTACTACCTACTATGCTAATATGTCTTTACTACTATGCACTCAAGACTGTAGCACTCAAGTTCGACACTGTTTGACAAACAATGTTACTGACCCTTAGTTGCCAGAGTTGTACCCTTTGAAGGAATCTATGTTTTTCAATGTGTATATAATGTATTGGTGGGTGACAGCATCTACTCAGATGGATCTATATATCTTAAAAGTAGCCGGCAGCCAGTTCTGTGTCTCCACGGTAGCAAGCAGGGTGTGTGGCTCCGAGGGGCTCCGAGGTCGTTCGGCAGCTTGTTAACATAAACACTGATAAGCACTGAGGCAGGCAGGTTTGGTCAGAGAGAACTAGGTGGATAATATCAACATCGCCGTTGCTATAGTGATTTGGGTCAAAGAGCCGTTGTCAAAGACAGCGTGTCACGTAGTAACAAGAAGAGTGGGCGGGCCTGTTGTTATGGGGAGAATGTTATGAGATGTGAGTTTCTTTCGGGACAAGTTAGACTAAGACACGAGGCGAAATCGAGCAGTCGCGTTGACAGAGACTTTCATCCCTCCCCACCCTCGCTGGGTGGGGGAGGGGAAATAGTGACACATCATCACTAGCTTCAGCTAACAGGAAATGGTGGTTGGCTACGACGAGAGAGAGAACCATTTGATTGAAGAGAAGTAAGACTGAACAAGGACAATACAGAATGGTGTTTCCATCTGGTACTGAGGCTATGTTTATGAAAATAAACATGAGGATCTTGGGAAAGAGATCACGTTGCAGTGTCGTTTCTTATGATTACGGATTGCATTAAGGGGGATGACAAAGCAGAAACACAACGCAGAAACTTCACGAACACAGATGCTAAAGGTGATACTGGCTGATTACAGAAACATCTAACACCTTCCTGCTGACTTGTTGTACAGAATTTGTAAGCCTTGTAAGTAAGAACTTGTAAGTTTGGATAAAAGCGTCAGCAAAATGACTAAATGTACACTTTAAACTCACCTCTTCAACATGGCCTTTGACCCCAACTTCCTACATTTAATGTTGTGTGTCTGTCTACCATGTTTGTTATTGTTGTTATCGCCCTATGTAAAGAGACCTTGGGTTTTATGAAAGGCGCTATACAAAACGAAGTTATTATTATTATTATTCATCAGTTGTTTCATCCCCCCCCCCCCCCCCCCCTAGCTCCCAGACCTCCGACGTCCTTCTCCTTCGGCGGAGTGACCAACACCTCCCTGGAGATCACCTGGAGCGGCCCTGTGGGCTCCGACTACGACGACTACGACCTGCAGTGGGCCCCGCTGGACCAGCTGTCCGTCATCAACCCCTACCACACGCGCGCCTCCGGCACGCGCATCCTGAAGGGCATGTACCCCGGGAGGCTGTACAGCTTCAGCCTGCGCACCCTCAGCGGATCCAGCGAGGCCGCCGACACCCAGACCCACAGCCTGGCCATCCACAAGAGCATCCGCACCAGTAGGTGGCAGCAAACATCCACAAGAGCATCCGCACCAGTAGGTGGCAGCAAACATTCACAAGAGCATCCGCACCAGTAGGTGGCAGCAAACATTCACAAGAGCATCCGCACCAGTAGGTGGCAGCAAACATCCACAAGAGCATCCGCACCAGTAGGTGGCAGCAAACATTCACAAGAGCATCCGCACCAGTAGGTGGCAGCAAACATTCACAAGAGCATCCTCACCAGTAGGTGGCAGCAAACATTCACAAGAGCATCCGCACCAGTAGGTGGCAGCAAAGAAAACATGCGATAGAAAAGCTCAAGCTCGGGCGATTAGGAATGTACTTTTAGTTTGAATCTGGTGTGAAAGTGGGTGCGGCTGTTGCATGTTGAATCGTTTTAAGAACAATTTATGGTACCGGAGGCAGGGTGGTCCTATAGGTAAATAGGCCAGCCAGTAACTGAAAGGTCGCTGGTTCGATCCCCGCCACTGACTGATTGATTGATTGATTGATTGATTGATTGATTGAAATTTTTATTAACAGATTGCAGAATGGGTACAATACAGTACCGCTCAATACACACAATTGTTAAGGGGATGCAGACCAGAGAAAGACTTTTGTCTTGTTTACATCAGGGTCCCCCATTTTCAATTCATCATAACATATAATGACATACATGACATACAGATAGACAGTACTGCTACAGCCTACATCTATACATTTATGATATACCAGATTTACAAATACAGTACTGTTTGTGATACAAAAAGAGTATATACATTTGACGAAGAAAATGTACAATGGATGAGGTGGGGGGGGGTTGGGTAGGTGGGGTGGGGGGGGGACTGTACATAGGAGGTGGTTGGGTGGGTGGGGTGGGGGGTGGGTAGGTGACAGGAGGGTGTATTCCAGCTGTGAACTGGTGACTGAAGGGTGGCTGGTATTACATCTACAGTATAGAATAGAAATACTTTAGTGCCCACCATCCGGCCTAAGTGCCCTTGAGCAAGGCACCGAACCCCCCAAAAAATGCTTCAGGGGCGCCACACTGCAGATGACCCTGGTAAATGGCTGCTTTTTTATATAGCGCTTTTATCCAAAGCGCTTTACACTTTGTTCCTCACATTTTACCCATTCACTGACACATTCACACACCGACGGCGGAGGCAACCATGCGAGGTGCCAACCTGCTCATCGGGAGCAATTAGGGAAAAAGTTTCTTGCTCAAGGACACATCGACACGCTGCCCGGGAGGAGCGGGAATCGAACCGGGAACCTCCGGATTGCCGGTTCTGACCCCTCTGATGTGTGGGGGACGGTGTGTATGTGTAACTAGGAGGGATACGAGGACTGTGTGTATGTGTAACTAGGAGGGATATGAGGACTGTGTGTATCTGTAACTAGGAGGGATATGAGGACTGTGTGTATGTGTAACTAGGAGGGATATGAGGACTGTGTGTATGTGTAACTAGGAGGGATATGAGGACTGTGTGTATGTGTAACTAGGAGGGATATGAGGACTGCGTGTATGTGTAACTAGGATATACTGTATATTAGGACTGTGTGTATGTGTAACTAGGAGGAGGAGGAGACAAATTTAAATTGCCTTGTGACAATAAAGTAATCTTCTATCTTCTTCAGAAATGGAAGCTAGAGTGAGAAGAACCAATCACACTGTTCTAGTCTGTTCCTCTCACCATCTCCAACATTGGTGCAGTCTAATTAACCTATTAGCTTAACGACCCACCTGCCCCCCCCCACAACCCCCCGCCGGTACCCACGACCCACGGTTTGAAAACCACTGCTCGAATGCTGTGTCCACGACCCCCATGTTCTAAATATCTGTGTCCACGACCCCCATGTTCTAAATATCTGTGTCCATGACCCCCATGTACTAAATATCTGTGTCCACGACCCCCATGTTCTAATATCTGTGTCCACGACCCCCATGTTCTAATATCTGTACCCCCCCCCCCCTGTAGAGCCAGAGAGAGTCCACGCCCTCCACTGCCGGCCCCAGAGCTCCACATCCATCTCTTGCTCCTGGGGCTCCCCGGAGGCCGACTACGACTCGTACACCATCGAGTGTCTGCACCGGGACTCCCGCACGCTGGTCTACTCCCGCCGCACCGGCCGCGACTCCAACACCTACCTCATCACCGAGCTGGAGCCCCACAAGCGCTACACCGTCTCCGTCAAGGCCATCTCCGACAGCATGACCAGCGAGGCCTCCGAGGACAGCGTGGTCACCATGATCGACCGTGAGTACTGCTGTTGTTGGGTGGATGGGAGTAACGTTGCGGTTGGATAATTCAGTGGTTCCCAAAGTCGGGGTCGCGACCCAAAGGTGGGCCGCGAGCAGCCACGGGAGGGCCGCGAGATGATTTAAAAAAATCATTTTTTTTTTTTTTTGGCCACTGAACTTAGAAGCAGGCCAGGACAGTGTTTCTAGTTGTATTCTAAAATTCTATTCTATTGTATTCTAAAATGTGACTATATGGTTTTATATTAACTTAATAAATAAACAAAAACGAAAAATCTACTTATTTCAACGAACATTTCAAACTAAATAACAGACTATGCACATAAAACGCTGAAAACAACCGAAGCAACAATAGTATTTTAATGAGGCTATTATTATTATCATTATTATTTTGCAACAAGTTAGCCCTCTCATAAATAGCACATATAAATGAATAACTAACTTGAACTAACTTAATAGGATCGAAGTGATATTTGGCTAAAAAAATCGGTCGCCTGGAAAAAAAAAAGAAAAGAAAAGCCTGACGATGTGCATTGGGCCGCGGCTCTCTGACGCCTTATTTTCTGGGTCCCGGCCTGAAAAGTTTGGGAACCCCTGGGATAATTCACCATAGGTTGCGCGGGCCACAGTGGCTCAAGAGGTAGAGCGGTAGGTAGCGTGTCGGAAGTTGTCCTTGAGCGAGACTCTTAACCCCTAGGTGCTCCCGATGAGCAGGTCGGCACCATGCGTGGTCGCCTCCGCCGTCCGTGTGTGAATGTGAGAGTGAACGGGTGAATGTGAGGCACGAGTGTATGGAAGCAAATGAGTGACGGAAGTATTTGAATTTTATCAGACACCGAATTTATAGCATTGAAAATAATTACTTTGAAAACATGTATCTGAATTTTTTCAGACACCGAATTTATAGCATTGAAAATAATTACTTTGAAAACATGTATCTGAATTTTTTCAGACACCGAATTTATAGCATTGAAAATAATTACTTTGAAAATCATGTATCTGAATTTTTTTGTGTGAAATAAAAATTCAGTGTTTAAAATTCAATGTAAAAAATTTGAATGCATAATAAAATTCAATGTAAAAAAATTCGAGGCATAATTGCGGTGTATAGAATTCAAAGAGATGGATGTGTATATACATACGGTGGGGAGAGAATATATACATATGGTGGGGAGGAGACTGTACATTAGGAGGGAGTGGGTGGGAGAGAAATATACATATGGTGGGGAGAGAATATATACATACGGTGGGGAGGAGACTGTACATTAGGAGGGGGTGGGTGGGTGGGAGAGAAATATACATATGGTGGGGAGAGAATATATACATACGGTGGGGAGGAGACTGTACATTAGGAGGGGGTGGGTGTGTGGGAGAGAAATATACATATAATAGACAGTCTCCTCCCCACCGTATGTATATATTCTCTCCCCACCGTATGTATATTTCTCTCACACCCACCCACTCCCTCCTAATGTACAGTCTCCTCCCCATCATATGTATATATTCTCTCCCCACCATATGTATATTTCTCCCCGGGCGGCTAGGTGGTGTAGTGGGCAAGGCACTCGCCACCAGTGTGGAGACGCTAGGATTCGCGTGTTCGAATCCAGCTCTCCACATTGTTTTCAGTTTAGCTGGTCGTCCGCAGTAATACACATTGGCCGTATTACGGGGAGGGAAAACTGAAGGGTGGGGATCGGGCGTTGTGGACAGCGACTCCTACAGGTCGGTTGGTGCGCCTGCGCAGTAGAATCAGGAAGTGTCGGGGGCAGCGTGAGCCTCCCACGCGTTACTCCTCGACACTGAGAGATCGAGCTGCGCAGGTGAAAAGATGCGACTGCTGTTACCTCAAGTACCGGAGGGGACTTGTGCTATGTATGACTTAGTCCACATTACAGCCGGCTTGTGGGAGGCAAGAAACAGCGTTCGTGACAGGGGAGGGTTGAATTGGATGATACGAAATTGGGATGGGAGAAAAATATAGAAAAATGGGAGAAAAAGTGGATAAAAAAAAAAATGTATATTTCTCCCCCACCCACCCCCTCCTAATGTACAGTCTCCTCCCCACCGTATGTATATATTCTCTCCCCACCGTATGTATATATACTGCCATCTTTCTCCCGGGTTGGTGTGATCACATGACTGACAAAGCCGTGCAGTGATAGAAGTCAGTTCGATTGCATCCAGGCTCGATTGCTTATCCTGTCTGGGTAGCCTGGATGGTGTTTTTTTTACATCGAATTCTATACACCGCAATTATGCATCGAATTTTTTACATAAAATGTTATACACCGCAATTATGCATCGAATTTTTTACATCGAATTTTATTATGCATTCGAATTTTTTACATTGAATTTTATACACCGCAATTATGCATCGAATTTTTTTACATTGAATTTTATTATGCATTCGAATTTTTTACATTGAATTTTAAACACTGAATTTTTATTTCACACAGGTAAATTCGGAGCAAAAAAATTCAGATACATGATTTTCAAAGTAATTATTTTCAATGCTATAAATTCGGTGTCTGAAAAAAATTCAGATACATGTTTTCAAAGTAATTATTTTCAATGCTATAAATTCGGTGTCTGAAAAAAATTCAGATACATATTTTCAAAGTAATTATTTTCAATGCTATAAATTCGGTGAGAAGTAGTTAGATGTATTTTTCATTAAAATTTAAACTGTCATTGCATATGTCACAGGATCCCCTCTGGTCATTGGCTGATGGCCAGCTGTTAACTCACATGAAGACACGCCCTCCTGAATACTTCTAATGCAATAATGTCACAACCTATATCATCACAGAACACTGGCACACAGGCCCCCGTCTGTGGATGTCGATGGCCTTTCCCCGACCCCAGCTATGAGAAATGTCTTCGATTGTATTCATGAAGACTATTATGTATTACCTGTTATCAACATGAATTCATCTGATTCCAGTTCCTTTATTGTCTCAGGTTTTCATTTCAAACCTTTATGTAAACTCGAAAGGAAACTGAGGTTTCCCTCATTTACAGTCACGTTGAGTGTAGGCTACATACAGAGATAAGCTAAAAAAGAAAAGAAAAAAGCATATAAAATCATAACAATAAGACAAGGATAATAAGGATAACAATCAATTAAAACACGTACAACTTGATTGACAAAGGATGGAGAATAGATCAAGGTTTTAAACTCTGCAACAGAGGGGAGAATCTCAAACGTTAAGGACTGTTGGAGTTCATTCCATGAGCTAGAGGGGCATCGTAGCAAGATTCCGATTTAGAGCTCATAGCAAACTCAGGGGACCCTAATGACCAGCCAATCACTAGAACTAGATGATTTCTAAATGTAAGTGTGGGGGTGGCATTCCCGTCGCCGTGCATGGCGGTGTGAGTGGCGTGCGGGCTGTTTGTGTTTTCCTTCGGTCATGATGTGCTTTATCAGGGGGTGTGTCTTGGATGGGGATGTGGTGGGGATTGATGTGTGGGGTGTTTTGGGGGACTGACTGTTCCGGGGGGGGGTTCACATGCCCTCGAGCAACACTGTACTATTGTACTTGTTTTGTGCCTACTCTTATGTCTGCACGTTTGTGTTGCACAAATTTTATTGTCTTTTATACCTATTCCTATGTCTGCAATTTATGCATTGTTTTTGTGTGTGCCGATTTTATGCCTATGTTCATTTTATACTAATTGCTGTGGGGCACTCTGGACTGTGGTCCATGTGTGTGAAAAGTGCTATTATCAAGTTAAAGTTATTATATTGTAAAAATGTATGCATTTAAATGTCTGTAAAGGTTTGAATTGAATTGAAAGTAAAAGTGGTACCCCCCCCCCCCCCCTCTAGGTCCACCCCTCCCCCCTCTCAGCACGCGGGTCAACGACAAGGCGGCCGTTGTCAGCAAGTCCTCCATCGTCTTCAGCTTTAACTGCAGCTGGTTCAGCGACGTCAACGGCGCGGTCCGGTTCTTCACCGTGGTGGTGAGCGAGTCGGGAGGTAAATCAAATCAAATCAAATCTAATTTATATGTAAAGCCCGAAAGCACAAGTTAATGTCCCCACGGGCCGGACAAGTCTTCTTTAAACAAGTCAAGAAGAAACAACACAATAAATCAAGACCAAAAAACGAGGGATGCTCGATATTGGCTTTTTTACCGATACCGATATACCGATATTGTCCAACTCTTAATTTCCGATACCGATATCAACCGATATCAACCGATATCAACCGATATTAACCGATACCGATATATGCAGGGTTTCCCCCCCCCCAAAAAATGGAATAATTTCAGGTAATTAACATTACATATCTCTTGTTGTGGAATTAACACAACATTATGCATACTTTTGACAATAAATAAAATCAGAATTTGTTCTTACTTGCTCGCCTGGGTAAATAAAGGTTATAGAAATGTAAAAAAAAAAATTTAAAACCGATACCGATATTTTCCGATATCAAATTTTAATGCCGATATCGGCAGATAATATTGGACATCCCTACAAAAAACCCATCATGAGATCCAAAACAACACTCGCAGACCCCAGCGAAGGTAAGGAAAAACTCACTAAAAACCTAGCAATAGGAAAAAAGATGTGGAGGAGAGAAACCTTAGAAGGGCCGTTCAAGGGGGGGATCCCCCTTCTTAGATGTCGGTGATAATATAGTGTTGCTATGGATGATCGATGGGTGGAGAATAAGACAGGCGGATAGTTGGTATGTACTGTATGTACATATATGTGTAATAAAACAATAGCAATAGCAACTGGGGTACATAAGAACATTTTTGAAAGATTTAAATAGAATAGAGCAATAAGAACAACAACAACAAAGGAGAAAGCATAGGGAAACGAGCGCTAGGTCGTCGTCGACGCGGTCTGTCTTCAGAACGTAGAGCGCGCACACTCACTCTGGGGATCAGGCGCAGGACAGAGAGGATTATTCTGTCTATTTTTATACTCACTCTGTGTCTGCACTTTTATTTAGTCAGAAAGATGCTAGTAGTCTTTTATAGATTTTATTTTAATGTCAGAAATCTATTACAATATTTTTTTAATTTAAATACATTTAATTTTTCATAGATTTTAATGACAGAAAAGAGGTTTTAATTAGGGATGTCCGATATTATCGGCCTTCCGATATTATCGGCCTACCGATATTGGCATTAAAATGTAATATCGGAAAATATCGGTATGGGGTTTAAAAAATTTATAATAATAATATATATATTTTTTTTTACATTTATTTAACCTTTATTTACCCAGGCAAGCAAGTAAGAACAAATTCTTATTTTATTTATTGTGAAAAGTATGCATAATGTTGTGTTTTTGGGGGGGGGGGAACCAGCATATATCGGTATCGGTTGATATCAGTATCGGAAATTAAGAGTTGGACAATATCGGTATATCGGATATCGGTCAAAAAAGCCAATATCGAACATCCCTAGTTTTAATATCAATTGCTCACTTTATGCCTGTCTATAACCATGCCAACTTTATGCTCATTTTGTCTCTACATCACTGCTGTGAAGCACTTTGAGCTGCAATTCTTGTGTATAAGGTGCTCTACAAATAAAGTGTATTATTATTATTATTATTATTATTATTATTATTATTATTATTATTATTATTATTATTATTATTATTATTATTATTATTATTATTATTATTATCATCGACGTCAGAATCAGCACAGTCCGCATGACGAAGGCTACAGAGATGACGCCGTCTGATCTCTGAAGAGATCTCTCTCTCTCTCTCTCTCTCCCTCTCTCTCTCTCTCTCTCTCTCTCTCTCTCTCTCTCTCTCTCTCTCTCTCTCTCTCTCTCTCTCTCTCTCTCTCTCTCTCTCTGAAGACCCAGAGAACCAGCAGCCGGTGCAGCACCACCCGCTGCCCTCCTACCTGGACTACAGGTCCAACAGCTCCGTCAAGTCCTACCAGACCAGCTACTTCTCCAGCCACTGCGCCGAGGGTCCGGACAGCGGCACCCAGAGCTTCCAGATCAGCCTGGGCACCGGCGAGGATGCCCTGGGAGGGGCCTGCGGCCACAAGCAGACCCAGGAGAGAGACAGGGACCTGGAGACGGAGAGGGAGAGGGACCGGGGCCCGTTCTGTGACGGACCACTCAAACCCAAGACTGCTTACAGGTACTGTAGAGGAAGAGCAATTAATGTTCTGTCATCGTTATAGTCACCTAATAAATTATTATTATTATCATTATTGGGCCTCATTCAACAATACTCTCTTATTATTTTTCTTATATTCTTGCTTACCTGTCTGTTAAGAGAACAATAAGAAAAGCCACCGCCACATTCATCAAGCCGTTCTTTTTTTTTTTATCCACTTTTTCTCCCATTTTTCTATATTTTCTCCCATCCCAATTTCGTATCATCCAATTCAACCCTCCCCTGTCACGAACGCTGTTTCTTGCCTCCCACAAGCCGGCTGCAATGTGGACTAAGTCATACATAGCACAAGTCCCCTCCGGTACTTGAGGTAACAGAAGTCGCATCTTTTCACCTGCGCAGCTCGATCTCTCAGTGTCGAGGAGTAACGCGTGGGAGGCTCACGCTGCCCCCGACACTTCCTGATTCTACTGCGCAGGCGCACCAACCGACTTGTAGGAGTCGCTTGTTCACAACGTTCGATCCCCACCCTTCAGTTTTCCCTCCCCGTAATACGGCCAATGTGTATTACTGCGGACGACCAGCTAAACTGAAAACAATGTGGAGAGCTGGATTCGAACACGCGAATCCTAGCGTCTCCACACTGGTGGCGAGTGCCTTGCCCACTACACCACCTAGCCGCCCTACATCATCAAGCCGTTCTTAAAGTCCAAATCAGTTCTTACCCAGGTTTTTTGAATGGTGAATCCCACTCATTCTAAACTGGATGCGCGTTCTCGCGCAAGTCATTTGTATACAGAGACACGCCTCGCGGGCTCATTATAATACGAGAGCCGTGGGTCTGCATCGGATCCCCCGGCCGTATTAAGCGCTGGAGCGCTTTGCGATGGATCAAAATTAGATAGGAATCAAATGTATTGTCATCTATACAGCACCTATAGCTATATAGTGGAATATACTGTATTAATATAGTAATATAATAGTAAGTAGTTGGCTAGTTGCGCGCTTCTGGCCACCTCCCGCAGTGCGCGCATACACACGTACTGTATACAGTACGTACAAAATGAATCGTTCCAGCAAAGTACTGTAGGCTTTGTCAATACTGAACGACTGTGCGTTGTCAAGAGCCAATCGCACAGGTTGCCACTCATCTGGCTCTGCAAATAGATCTATAGTCTGAATATCTCCGCATATATAGCCTGATGACTGGCAGTGCGCATAGTACAGTGCGTGCTCCAAGTCAAACTGGATGACACATCTCTCTCAAATCCATTCTGAGAATGGAACGCAGTGCCAGCGACGCGGGTCTTGATTGATTGATTGATTGATTGAAAATTGTATTAACAGATTGCAGAATGGGTACAATATAGTACAGCTCAATACACACAATTGTTAAGGGGATGGAGACCAGAGAAAGACTTTCGTCTTGTTTACATCAGGTTCCCCCATTTTCAATTCATCATAACATATATGACATACATGACATACAGATAGACAGTACTGCTACATCTATACATTTAACCAGATCTACAAATACAGTACTGTTTGTGATACAAAAAGAGTTAAAAAAAAAGAGCATATATACATTTGATGTAGAAACTGTACATTGGAGGAGGTGGGGGGGGGGGGGGGGGGGGCGGGTGGGGGTGGGGGTAACTGTACATTGTATTATCGACGAAACCTACTGGGTCCAAGAAGAGGGTCTCGTGTATTACGTTTAAGTCAGTTGTTTATTTATTTATGTTTTACTGTTTGCATACGACGTGGTCCGCAAATGTTCTTGATAACAATCTTGTGCATGGTCCGCATAAAACAGAAGTTTGGGAACCACTGATATAGACGATCTCTAAATATGCGTTCTATGCTACGTATATCTGTATGTTGTGTGTGTCATAAATGTCATTATGAATTGAAAATGGGGGACCCTGATGTAAACAAGACGAAAGTCTTTCTCTGGTCTGCCTCCCCTTAACAATTGTGTGTATTGAGCTGTACTGTATTGTACCCATTCTGCAATCTGTTAATACAATCTTCAATCAATCAATGGCCTGGGCGGCCAGAGCATAACTGTTCTAACAGCAATATATAATCCATTTCAGACAGAATGCACGCAATAAGTTATAATAATAATAATTATTATTATTGAAAAGTTCTGTATTTTTAAAGTCATATTTGGGGGCAATTAACCAATGGTAGGCTTTTTTTATTTAATTTTTTTGGGGTACGAATTTCTTATTTTGGTAAGAGTGCTCTCGACCACTCTTATAATTTGTTCTTGCCTGAGAAAAAGGCAACAATAAGAAAACTTTGCTGAATTCCAGGTAAGAACAAAGTAAGAGGAAATGCTAAGAACGAAATCTGTTCTTATATCGCTTCATGCATGAGGCCCATTATTATTATTATTATTATTATTATTATTATTATTATTATTATTATTATTATTATTATTATTATTATTATTATTATTATTATTATTGTTGTTGTTATTTTTATTATTATTATTATTATTATTATTATTATTATTATTATTATTATTATTATTATTATTATTATTATTATTATTATTATTATTATTATTATTATTATTATTATTATTATTATTATTATTATTATTATTACTGTTATTATTGTTGTTGTTGTTATAATTATTATCATCATTATTGTTATTGTTATTATTATTCTTGTTTCTGTTATTATTATTATTATTATTATTATTATTATTATTATTATTATTATTATCATTATCATTATCATTATCATTATCATTATTATTATTATTATTATTATTATTATTATTATTATTATTATTATTATTATTATTATTATTATTATTATTATTATTATTATTATTATTATTATTATTATTATTATTGTCTTTATAGTATGTTTATAGTTATTATAATTATTGTCTCTATAGTATGTCACTGTATCATATTCTCTCAGTAGACTTGTAACACTGGCTTTGCTTTTGGCATCTTCTTCTTCTATATAATCCTATGGGATGATAGAGGCTTGTCACTCATGTAAGGAACATGTCCACTTTCTCACCAGTTGCTATAACAGTCTGTAGTGTGATAGTGAAAGGGTTAACCGTATGTAGTGTGGTAGTGAAAGGGTTAACCGTATGTAGTGTGGTAGTGAAAGGGTTAACCTTCTGTAGTGTGATAGTGAAAGGGTTAACTGTATGTAGTGTGGTAGTGAAAGGGTTAACCGTATGTAGTGTGGTAGTGAAAGGGTTAACCGTCTGTAGTGTGGTAGTGAAAGGGTTAACCTTCTGTAGTGTGGTAGTGAAAGGGTTAACCATATGTAGTGTGGTAGTGAAAGGGTTAACCATATGTAGTGTGGTAGTGAAAGGGTTAACCATGTGGTAGTGAAAGGGTTAACCTTCTGTAGCGTGGTAGTGAAAGGGTTAACCTTCTGTAGCGTGGTAGTGAAAGGGTTAACCTTCTGTAGCATGGTAGTGAAAGGGTTAACTTTCTGTAGTGTGGTAGTGAGAGGGTTAAGCACCCTAACACAGCCTTCTGCCACCGTCTTCCAACATGGCGGTGTGGAAGCATAAGCATCAGTAACCACTCTCCAAACATCCAGAGACAGGCCACTCTTGCTGTTTCCTGACAGAGCGCCCCCTGGTGGACTGTGTTTGTGTCTCCAGGCTCAGCGTGCGTGCCTTCACCCAGCTGTTTGACGAGGAGCAGAGCGGTGCCACCTCCCCCCCGCTCTACACAGACACCTACCTGTCTCTCCCTCTGGTGACGGAGGCTGGTGAGGAAGCCTTTCTACACCTCTAGAAGCACAAGGTTCCTCAGAGTTCAAGTTTCAAGTTCAAGTTTCTTTAATAGTTGTCATACAGAAGTACAGAATACTTTTATACAAAATGCTTCTTACTGTTACGCTCCAGAGACTGTGCTAGACAAGATAAGTATGAAATAAAATAGTATAGCATGTAAAATAGAAGTAAAAAAGAGGTCACAGTGTTCAGTATAGACATATGTACAATGTTCGATGCAGAATAGAAGTAACTGAGTTACCATACAATATACAATATACTATGCAGTGTACTAATATACAATACTATATAGTGCAAAGCAGAAATGGGATGAGGTACAATTTAGGTACAATTTACAGTAAGGTGTACGAGTTGTAGTGCAAATCCTTTACCAATAAATATAAAGTGTGTTTAGGTGATCTAAAGTGTGGAGAGTGGGTGCTGCAGTGTGTTGTTTGTTTAAAGTGAGTGTGTGCGTGTGGGTGTGTGTGCTGTGTGCATTTTATGGTTGTTGCATAGTGTTTATTGTTCGTTGAGCAGCCTGATGGCCTGGGGATAGAAGCTTCTTCTGAGTCTTTCTGTGCTCGCCTTAAGACTCCGGTATCGCTTGCCTGACCGCAGCAGTTCAAAGAGGCAGTTGTTCGGGTGGCTGGAGTCCTTGATGATTCTCTTAGCCTTACCCCTGCACCGCTTGTTGTAAATGTTCTGGAGGGTGGGAAGCCCCCCTCCAATTGTGCGTTCGGCTGAACGTGTCACTCTTTGTAGTCTGCTACAGTCTTGTGCAGTGCTATTCCCAAACCAGGAGGTGATGTTGCCAGTCAGGATGCTCTCTATTGTACATGAGTAGAAGTTCTTAAGGATCTTCTGACTGACTTGGAACTTCCTTAGGCGCCTGAGGAAGTAGAGGCGTTGTCGTGCCTTCTTCACAACACTGTCAATGTGTGTGGTCCATGTCAAGTCCTCGGATATGTGGGCTCCGAGGTACTTGAAACTGTTCACTCTCTCAACCGGTGCCCCGTCACAAGCACAATCACCTTTTTATGCTATTTTATTATTTCATTTCAAACCTTTATTTAAACTCGAAAGGCAACTGAGGTTTCCCTCGTTCACAGTCACGTCAAGTGTACGTACGGAAATAGGCAAAAAGGCATATGAAATCACACGGCATATAAAATCATAACAATGAGACAACAAGGCGAGGCGAACAGGAAGGATAACAAAGCGATTAAAACACGTACAACTTGATTGGCAAAGGTTGGAGATCAAGGTTTTAAGCTCTGCAACAGAGGGGAGAATTACCCTGTTGAGCAAACTCCTCACTATAACGTAACGGGTTCCATAGGTTCCAAAATTCCATTCCAATAATGATGTAGTGTAAGGAGGTTGCTTAGTTACCGATAAGGGCCTTAAAAATTTACAAAAACCAGTATTTGTTGCGTACATGCATTATAATGAAGAAACTCTGATTGTATTGATTCCATGTGGCAAATAAAAACTCTGAATATGCATACGTGTAATTTATTACATATATTAATGTGGAGGAATTTTTCTGGGGAACATTGGTGCAGTTTCCCAGTAAATCAAATCAAATCAAATTTATTTATAAGGCCCGACAACACACGTTAATGTCCCCATGGGCCGTACAGGTCTTCTTTAAACAAGTCAAGAAGAAAACATAACAATAAGTCAAGAACAGAACAAGAACACCATAAGGTCCAAATTTTTTTTAGATGAATGCAAATAAATGAAAGAATGCAAGCACTCCCAGACATACGCCACGCGAAGGTAAGGAAAAACTCACTAAAACCTAACAATAGGGAAAAAAGCTCCACAGGCAGTGTGGAGGAGAGAAACCTTAGAAGGGCCATTCAAGGGGGGATCTCCCTTCTTAGATGTTGGTGATAGTAGTGTTGCAGACGGACAGTACATACTGATGTACTACATGACACAAGGACCCTACAGGAAAGCCTCTCGATAGGCAGTAGACTATATACCTTCTCGGTGGAATTGTGTTGCTAGGGAACAGCTTGGGCCCTAGTTTATTTCCTGTCAGCTGTTGATATTAGCAAAAACTGCAACGGGAAATAAATGGGGGCTCACCAAGAATAATAATAATAATAATAATAATAATAATAATAATAATAATAATAATAATAATAATAATAATAATAATAATAATAATAATAATAATAATAACTTCGTTTTATATAGCGCCTTTCAGAGGACCCAAGGTCGCTTTACATAGGGGGGGGGGGGGGATGACAAATTAACAAACATAGACACAGACAGACACAACATATACATATAAAGTGAGAAAGTTAGGGGTTAAAGGCCAAGTTGAAGAGGTGGGTTTTGAGCAGTTTTTTTTAAATGAGTCCAGAGTTGGGGCGGTGCGGAGTTCTGCGGGGAGGGAGTTCCAGAGGGTGGGAGCTGCCACACTGAAAGCTCTGTCCCCGAACGTCCGTAGTCTGGTTCGGGGGATGGAGAGCTGACCAGTGTCCGTGGATGTTTATGTTGTAAATTTTTTACATATCACTCTGCATATAAACATGTACATTAATGGTTTAGTGGGTTAAAACATATATTATATAGGCTATCTTTATGTGGTTTATCAGTGACTAGAAATCATTCAACATCTAGAAATATATCTCTCACCTCCCTAGAGCCAATGAGTGGTGTGATTGAGGGCATCAGCGCCGGAATGTTCCTCATCGCCATGATGGTGGGAGTCACTGCCCTGCTCATCTGCAGACAGAAGGCCCGCAAAGTGTGAGGATCTGTCTACACATAGTCTCTGTTTACATATAGTATAATATCTGTTTACATATAGTACAGTATCTGTTTACATACAGTATAGTATCTGTTTACATATAGTATAGTATCTGTTTACATATAGTATAGTATCTGTTTACATTATAGTATAGTATCTGTTTACATTATAGTATAATATCTGTTTACATATAGTATAGTATCTGTTTACATACAGTATAGTATCTGTTTACATATAGTATAGTATCTGTTTACATATAGTATAGTATCTGTTTACATTATAGTATAGTATCTGTTTACATTATAGTATAGTATCTGTTTACATTATAGTATAGTATCTGTTTACATATAGTATAGTATCTGTTTACATACAGTATAGTATCTGTTTACATATAGTATAGTATCTGTTTACATATAGTATAGTATCTGTTTACATTATAGTATAGTATCTGTTTACATTATAGTATAGTATCTGTTTACATTATAGTATAGTATCTGTTTACATTATAGTATAGTATCTGTTTACATATAGTATAGTATCTGTTTACATTATAGTATAGTATCTGTTTACATATAGTATAGTATCTGTTTACATTATAGTATAGTATCTGTTTACATTATAGTATAGTATCTGTTTACATTATAGTATAGTATCTGTTTACATTATAGTATAGTATCTGTTTACATATAGTATAGTATCTGTTTACATATAGTATAGTATCTGTTTACATTATAGTATAGTATCTGTTTACATTATAGTATAGTATCTGTTTACATATAGTATAGTATCTGTTTACATATATTATAGTATCTGTTTACATATAGTATAGTATCTGTTTACATTATAGTATAGTATCTGTTTACATTATAGTATAGTATCTGTTTACATTATAGTATAGTATCTGTTTACATTATAGTATAGTATCTGTTTGCATACACTATAGTATCTGTCAACATACAGTATAGTATTTGTGTTTACAAACAAGAAACCTGTCTATAGACAGTGGACTACACATACATTTTGCACTATGAATATCAGTGCTAACAGCATGTTGTTTGGTCTCTGTGTTTGTAGGAATGTACAGGAGAGGCCTGCGGTCCGGATGAGCATCAGGAGAGAGACACCCACCTCAGGAGTACACACGGGTGTCAGAGGGTAAGGCTGTCAATTAATGGCATGGGAAGTAGTTCTTAAAGGGATATTCCACCTTTTTAAGAAGCCTAATTGATTTGTTATATAAGCTGTCCCTTCAGTCCATCCATAAAGCACTGGCACCAGGGGTTTGGCTTTTGATGTAATCGAAGCAGAGAATGTTGATTGATTGATTGATTGATTGATTGATTGAACATTTCATTAACAGATTGCAGAATGGGTACAATACAGTACGGCTCAATACACAGTTAAGGGGATGCAGACCAGAGAAAGACTTTCGTCTTGTTTACATCAGGGTCCCCCATTTTCAATTCATTGTAACATGACATACAGGTAGACAGTACTGCTACATCTATACATTTATGACATACCAGATCTACAAATACAGTACTGTTTGTGATACAAAAATAGTCTAAAAAGAGAGTATATACATTTGAGGGGGGAAAACTGTACATTGGAGGGGGTTGGGTAGGTCGGGTGGGGGTTGGGTAGCTGGGGGGGGGGGGGGGGGGGGGGGGGGGGAACTGTACATTGGAGGTGGTTGGGTGGGGGGGGGGGGGTGTTAGCATTTGTTAGCATTTACGTCTCCTTTGACTTCCACTAGCATTGCTAACAAATGCTAATATTTTCTGCTTTATTTTGTATCCTGGTTCAAGTTCATTTTGGATACAGTAGACTGAAAGGACCACCCAGTTTGTGACTAAATGGATGGGCTTCTTAACCCTTTCACTGCCACACGACAGGCGGTTAACCCTTTCACTGTGACAATACAGAAGGTTAGCCCTTTACTATCACACAACCGACGGCGATGCTCCATCATTAGCATCATTAGCTCCGCGGATGTTGGTTGTGTGATAGTAAAGGGTTAACCTTCTGTCGTGTGGCAGTGAAAGGGTTAAAAAATGTGAACTATCCCTTTAACCGCCGAGGGCACAACGGGTGTGATGTTAATATGAAGGGAACATGGCTGTGACTCCAGATCTTGGTCAAAGGTTAACCCTTTCACTACCACACGACAGAAGGGTTAACCCTTTCACTACCACACGACAGAAGGGTTAACCCTTTCACTACCACACGACAGAAGGGTTAACCCTTTCACTACCACACGACAGAAGGTTAACCCTTTCACTACCACACTACAGAAGGGTTAACCTTTCACTACCACACTACAGAAGGTTAACCCTTTCACTACCACACTACAGAAGGGTTAACCCTTTCACTACCACACGACAGAAGGGTTAACCCTTTCACTACCACACGACAGAAGGGTTAACCCTTTCACTACCACACGACAGAAGGTTAACCCTTTCACTACCACACTACAGAAGGGTTAACCTTTCACTACCACACTACAAAATGTTAACCCTTTCACTACCACACTACAGAAGGTGAACCCTTTCACTACCACACTACAGAAGGTTAACCTTTCACTACCACACTACAGAAGGTTAACCTTTCACTACCACACTACAGAAGGTTAACCCTTTCACTACCACACTACAGAAGGTGAACCCTTTCACTGCCACACTACAGAAGGGTTAACCCTTTCACTACCACACTACAGACGGTTAACCTTTCACTACCACAATACAGAAGGTTAACCCTTTCACTACCACACTACAGAAGGTGAACCCTTTCACTGCCACACTACAGAAGGGTTAACCTTTTCACTACCACACTACAGAAGGTTAACCCTTTCACTGCCACACTACATAAGGGTTAACCCTTTCACTACCACACTACAGAAGGTTAACCCTTTCACTGCCACACTACAGAAGGTTAACCCTTTCAC